>NC_060279.1:73540747-73783174 GCF_021613505.1 Equus quagga
CCCCTCAGCCTCACTACCAGCCTGGGCTCCATCTTGGCCAAAGTCACTGCCAACGAGACCTCAGCCGAGTGTTGGCGCCCCCTACATGCCAAGAGCACAAGTCATTCCCTGGTTCTAGAGGCGGCTGGGGCTGGGAAACCCTGTGGCTGTTCGGTGACCTCTGCCCCCCGGCCCTTTCTGAGCCATCTCAGCAGAGGGACCCCTCTGGTGGGCAGGCACAGAGGGAGTCCTGCGCCCCTTGCTGAGCCGACCGGCCCCTGCCGCCCGCAGCTTCCCCGTGATCCTGTCCATCGAGGAGCACTGTGGCGTGGAGCAGCAGCGCCACATGGCCAGGGTCTTCAAGGAGGTGTTTGGCGACCAGCTGCTGATGAAGCCCACGGAGGCCAGTGCTGACCAGCTGCCCTCGCCCAGCCAGCTGCGGGAGAAGATCATCATCAAGGTGGGTGCCTCAGGATGCTGTCAATCATTGAGGAGGGCCAGTGGCTCAGGGTGCCCTCTCCATGTCCCGGCGTCCCGGCCTCAAACCCGCTTTCCCTACGGACACCGTAAGCCTGGGCAAGGTCATTTAACCTCTTGGTGCCTCTGGGTCCTTGCTGGTCTCGGGGCGTTAATAGTAGAACCCAGTGCATTTGCTGTGAGCCTAACACGCAAAAACGTGTGCAAAGTGCTTAGAATCGCACCTGTCCCCTAGCAGGGGCTACGTCTAAGTACCGACTCTTTGTTACTCATGCTTTCTCTGGGCAGACCTTCACCACACCCCTTTCTGAGTCAGGCCTGTGCAAGGTGTTGGGGTGCTCAGGGACCCAGACTTGGTGCCTGCCCTCGGGAGCTCCCAGGCTAGTGTGGGAGATGGACTGGAGGTGGACAGTTGCCCAGAAAGGCTGCGTGCACTGATGGGTGATGGAGGTGGGTCCCAAGTGCTGTGGGGAGAGAGGAGTGTCTGAGAGTGGCAGGGGTGCCACAGGGAGGGCGACATTTGGGTGTTCGTATTAGGATGGAGAGCGAAGACACACAGTGGCCTGAAGAATGAAAGAGTTGACGTCTTCCTCATCTGAGGGAGAAAGTTCTCGATGCTTTGAGCTCTGGCCCAAAGCTTATTCCAGGGACCCAGGATCCTCCTGTCTTGTTCGGCAGTCTCCCGGGGAAGGGGTTTTCAGATGGGGTTCCGCAGACCCCCAAAGAATCCACACGTAGAAGTCGGGGGGCGGTGGCGTGTGGACTTCGGGAAAAAAATGTTGCCTCATTTTTATTAACCTGTAAGTAAAACTTAACGTTTCCTTCCAGTGTGAATATTGGTAACAAGCGCCTTGGGGCTTTGTCACCCTCCGAAATCATGGATATTTTCGTATGACGTTTACCATTGCAGAACCTCAAAATAATGCTGCACTCGGCACTACTTTGAAATTGCGGTGGTGATTAGATCTGCCTCTAGATTTTATGTAAGATGTTAAAGGAGCACGTCTATTAGCATATTGCAAATATTTTTTATTTAATATCTGAATAGTTGTATTTCAATATAAAAAATTTCAAATTTCTCTTATAATATTATGCATTATAAATGTTATTCTGAGAAAGGGGTCTGCGGCCTTCCCCAGACTTCCAAGGAGACCCGTGGCACAGAGATGGTGAGGGCTCTGCCCGAGGGCCCCGTCCTGGGCTGTGTGGTGGACGCTGGGTTGTGGGCTGTCTGGGCTCCGGCTCAGAGTAAGGAGAAGGTGAGGGTGTCCGGGCGAGTGATTTCTGTAAGCAGGTGGGGTGTCAGGTGTGCACGTCCCGGCCTGTCCTGGTCGTGCGTGAGAACGTAGCCACATGGCCACAGAAGGGAGTGACTATGAGGCTTCTAGCTGGTGGAAGGAGTGGGATGGATTTCATCGACAGCTAGCAGGCTCCTGTGGAAGACAGGTGTTTACTAGGCAGAGAGGAGGAATGGCCTTCAGGTAGTGGGAATAACATCCATAAAGGTGAGGTGGTGTGAACACGTGGCACGTTCCCTAGATTGTCACTGGGCCACCAAGATGCTCTGGGAGCAGCCCTGTGTGCCAAGGAGCTCACTGTCTGGTGGGGAGACAGCCCCGTCAACAGAGAAGCACCAGACGGTGTGAGGGGGCTTTGGCCGGGGGCCCATTCAGAGGAGGGGGTGTTGGTGCCCTCCGGGTAAAGCATCAGCACATTTGTGGGATTTGGGGTAATTTTCACTGAGACGCCAAGGGAAGCTGCCAGCATGGCAAAGGCAGGACGAATGGCGAGGGGACCTCGGCTGGGGAGGGTCCGTGGCTTCCCAGGCGTTGGGTCACTGAGTCTTCAGGGGACCTCATTGCATTTCTCTGCTCCCAGCTCATCTGTGCCTTCCCACTGTTTCCATTAGGACAGCTCTCTGCGTGTCCCCAGGGATTTTCCGGCTCTTGTTTGGGGGTGTGAAGTGGTGAAGGCCCCTTTCAGGGCACCCATTGCCCACCAGGGGTACTTCGTGGCTCCCCCTTCTGTTTCAGGGAGAAGTGGGTAGAAATAGCATTTGTGACACAGTCACCGTGTGCTACACTCTGGGCCAGGCGTGGTCATAAATGTTCAGTCTCATCACAACCCTGCCAGACGGTCATCCCTGGCCCCTAGCCCACTTTACAGGTGTGGACACTGAGGTCTGGAGGTGGACTCAGCCGACGTTACACACTTAGTTCCTGACAAAAACGTAATTCAAGGCCATTCAAAATGGAACACTGATGTCGTGCTTCACTGTTTACAGGAATCTTACATGCCCATGGGCTTATGGGACCCGGCCGAGGCTGACATTACTCCCATTTTACAGGGAAATGACTGAGACTGGCACAGATGGTCATGCAGCCAAGGTCACACAGCTAGGGAGGGGCGAGGCCCTGAAGCCAAGCCTGACTCTGAATCCAGGTCACCACAATCCGAGACTTACAGATGCTTGCCTCGATGGGCGGTCCGCACCCACAGGCGAACGCTGTCGTAGTCGTTGTCTTAGTCCCGCAAATGAGAAATGTGAGGCTCAGAGAAGTGCGGCCACCTGCCCAGGGTCACACAGCTGATCAAGTAGCAGCAGTGCTGTTTGCTCCCAGGGCTTCTAAATTTTCATCCCAGTGTGCTTTCCGCTGCCCTGTGCAGCCCCTGCCCCCTGGCCTGGCTGGGATCCTCCTGGGGAATGCGGGGACCTGCGGGTGGTGTCACTGTTCACTAAATATTTATCAAGTGCTTACTATCTGCTGAGCTGTCACAGGAGATTCAACAGGGAACAGCAGAAAGTCCCTGCTCTTGTGGGGCTTATATTCCAGCAGGGAAGACAGACAGGAGACGATAAACAGATAGATACACATAGGGCCAAGAGTATGAAAAATGACTACCAGGGGCCAGGCAGTGACAAGGACAGGAAGGGGAGTGTGGGCTATTTTAGATCAGTTAAGGAAAGCTCCTTGGAGGAGGTGACACCAAGCACCAAGCTGACTGTAGTGAGAGAGAAGCCAGGCAGAGAGAACAGACAGTGCAAAGGCCCTGAGGTGGGAAGCTGCTGATGGATGGATGCTTATTGGCCCAAAGATCCTAAACGTGGGTCTTGAGAGAGACAGGCTATGTGTGTTTCTTCCCTCAGCATAAGAAGCTGGGCCCCCGAGGCGACGTGGATGTCAACATGGAGGACAAGAAGGATGAACACAAGCAACAGGGTGAACTGTACATGTGGGATTCCATCGACCAGGTGGGTCTGCTCGCAGCCCTTCTCAGAGCCTTGAGTGCCTCTGAGGCTGCTGGAGAGCTCAGAGAATATTCCTGTCTTAATCCCATTTTGTGCTGAGTGAATTTATGATGATAATGAATCATTATTTTTCTTTTGCATTATTAATGTTTTATTTTGTAATAGTTATTTATTCAATGTAATATACTCTATATTTACACACACACACGCTAGTACAGAGAGTTCTCATAGACGCTTCCCCAAATATTAACATCCTACCTAATCAGAGTTTAATTATCATAACCGGGAGATGAACACTGGTACAATACTACCACGAATTAATTTATGGACCTTATTCCAGGTTCACTTGTTTGTCCACTAATATCCTTTTTCTGGTCCAAGATTCAGTCCAGGATTCAGCAATGCAGTTAGCTGTCCTAACTCCTTGGTGTCCTCCAATCTCGGATAGTTCCACTGGAAACATCATTTTTTTTTTAATTTGTTTTTATTTTTTAAAATTTTTTTTGAGGAAGACTAACTCTGAGCTAACATCCGCTGCCGATCCTCTTCTTTTTGCTGAGGAAGACTGGCGCTGAGCTAACATCCGTGCCCATCTTCCTCCACTTTATATGTGGGACGCCTGCCACAGCATGGCTTGACAAGCGGTGCCATGTCTGCACCCGGGATCTGAACCGGCGAATCCCAGGCCACCAAAGCAGAATGTGTGCACTTAACCACTGTGCCACGGGGCCAGCCCCAGGAAACATCATTTTTTGATGAGAGGTGACATTTTGAACTAACAGCACTTCTCATGTCCCTTAACCTAACTTGCGAATCCATTTGAGTATATTTTCCCATGTCTATTCTTATGTGCTAGAAATAAACGTTAAAAATGGGTAAAATTTAAATAAAGAATTAAGTCACAATGAAATGTTGCAGAAAGAGTCTCTAGACAAACTGGCTGAGAAATCCTGAAAGTCTTAAAAAGTGGATGAAATAGGAAAAGGTAGTGATGAGGACACAAAAACAGTCCCATCGTTCATAAAAGGCTTCAAGTTAAATACATGTGAAATGGAAATTTGATGTTAAGTCATAGCTATCCTTAGACACACTGAATAAAAAAGTCCTGAAAATGCCGAAAGAATTCCCAAATAAATAGATGTTTTAAAGGAAGCATCTCGAAGGGGATTGAATTCTGTGAAACCACCAGAAGTGTCTACGAAAGTGGGAAAGGCGAGTCCCCAGGGAATGCTGGGGTGATGCCAGGCAGGGGCCTTGGGCCCCAGAGTGATGGGGCAAAAACTTTGGGGAGACCTAATGCTCATTCTGCCTTCTAGAAATGGACTCGGCACTACTGTGCCATCGCTGATGCCAAGCTGTCCTTTAGCGACGACGTTGAACAGACCGGGGAAGAGGAGCCGCCCCAGGTAGGTGGAGACTTCTTCCTCTCCTCCTGTGGCCAGCAGGCCTAGACATCCTCTCAGCCCAAGGAGCTGTATCTTTGGGTACCAAGGCCTGCTTGGCTCCTCTTTGATTGGCTGGCTGACCCAGGTGCTTAACCAATGAGGTTCAAGGGTCTTCCTGCTCTCTGAAGGGCCTGATTGGCTTGCGTTCCCTCCGGAGGATGCAGACATTTGGATGCTCTGTCTAGCCCTGTTCCCTGGCCTGGTTCCTGGCTTTCCTGCCCTCTCCCCTTGGGCTGCTGGCCATCCTTGGTACTGTTTCTTGAGTGCACCTGCCAGGGCACTTGGCTCTCAGACTTCCTGGGCAATAGAGCTGAGGGGTGTACTGGGGATGCCTTGCCCCATATCTCAGGACTCCAGGAGGCCACCACAGAGGGGGCCTGTCAGGAGCAGATGGCAAGCAGGGTAGGGAGTGGAAGCTGTCTTCCAGACCTCTTGGGGTGAGGGCAGACTAAGGCCAGCCTCTGTCTGTTGTCCAGTCCCCCAGATCGGCATGTGCAGAGGTCTGGTGATGTTGGGGGTTTGGTGCAGGTTTTCAGAAACTCTTCTTCTCTTTGTGGCCCAGGATACGCCCCCCACAGAGCTGCATTTTGGGGAGAAGTGGTTCCACAAGAAGGTGGAGAAGAGGACAAGTGCCGAGAAGCTGCTACAGGAATACTGTGCCGAGACCGGGGGCAAGGATGGGACCTTCTTGGTGCGAGAGAGCGAGACCTTCCCCAATGACTACACCCTGTCCTTCTGGTAATGCCCCCTTCCCCTCGAGCTGGCCAGACAGGAGGCCATGTGGCACGCAATGTGATCTCAGGCTGGCCTCTGGCGGGCCTGGACCGGAACGCCAGACTTGATTTACTGAGCTGTGTGGGGCAGGACTCGGGTGAGGTGGCTGAGACCCAAAAAACTCACTAATCAAGATTAGTGATATTTCAATGCATCATTTTAAAAAAAATCAAAAGTAATGCAAAAAAGAAATCTGGGATGAACAAAATACCAACATTTATGTAAAGATAGCATCTGAGCCTGCAATTAAGACGATGTGGCCTCACTCACCTCTTCCTAATCCGGGCCCTGGAACACGTGGTATGACCCTGGGCAATTCACTCAACCTTCTAGAATCTCTTTTTCCTCGCCTCTAAAATAGAGTTTCTGGAGGTGGCCTTATGCAGCTGTCGTGTCTTGAGCTTTCTCCCTCGCTCACTCACTCACTCACTCACTCATCTGTTCATGAAAAGATATTTATTGAGTGCTTGCTGTGTGCTAGGCACAGTGATTTAGCAGTGACGAGACAGACAGCGTCCCTGTCCTGATGGAGATAGTCTGGTGGGGAAAATGGATAATGAGAAAGGAATCATGCAAATGACGTAATGGTAGTTGTGAGAAATGCAGTGAGGGAAATGCAGGGTGTGAGGAAAGTCTGTCAGAGAGGGTCTGACGTGATGCTTTGGTGGAGGGGCGATCAGGGAGGACTCCCTGAAGGAAGCGGCTTTAAGAGGAGACCTGAAGGATAGAAATGGTGATAATAACAACATCAGATGACAGTGATAGCTAACCCTCTAAGATGCTTACTGTGTGCCAGGCAGCATCCTGGGCACATTTTGTGCATGATCTCACTCTGTGGGGTGGATGCTATTATTGTTATCCTTGTTTGACCACTAGGATAGTAATAGAGAGGCTCAGGGAGGACAGGTCACTTGTTCAAGATCACTTGGCTCAAAAGTAGTAGAGTCAGGATTTAAACCCAAGCCGTCTGGTCCAGAGTAGGAGTTATGTAGGTCAAAGGGGGCAGTGGATGGAGGAAGTAGGTAGAATGTTCTGGAATCCAGGCCAAAGGACCAGCCCGTGCTAAAGCCCCGGGGCTGCTCTAAGAGCAGAGGGAGGCCTGTGTGGCCACACTAGTGTCCACTCCCTGGGGCCCTGGCTGCAGCTCTGGCCCTGGCCTGTGCTCTCTGAGGCCTGGGGTGCAGGAAGGGCCACCCGGCCTGGGCACTGATGCGGTCCCTCTCCCCGCAGGCGGTCGGGCCGCGTCCAGCACTGCCGGATCCGCTCCACCATGGAGGGCGGGACCATGAAGTACTACCTGACTGACAACCTCATGTTTACCAGCATCTACGCCCTCATCCAGCATTACCGCGAGACGCACCTGCGCTGCGCCGAGTTCGAGCTTCGGCTCACCGACCCTGTGCCCAACCCCAACCCCCACGAGGCAAAGCCGTACGTGCGCCCGTGCTCCCGGGAGGCAGATTTCAGGGGCATCCCCGTGGGTTCAGACACCCATGGGGATCGTGTTTACAAATCAGAAAAGCCCGCCTTGCGGGTGTGCTGGGGCCCAGATTCCCGCGGTCTCTTACCATCCCCAGGGCGGCCAGCGTCCAAATATCTACTCCCTGGTACTCTGGCCCCATTTTCTCTCTCTCTCCCTTCTCCTCTCCCTCCCTTTCTCCTTCTTTATCTTCCTGGTCCTCAGCTCTTGGGCTTTGATTTTTAGAGGTTAGTTTTGGCCTGGTGATGTCTTTCTGTTTGTCAAAGCTCATTCCTGTTTGTTCTGAAAGCGAACAAGGAAAAAGTAAGGTTTCCCCTTCATTTTTTCTTTTCTCCCCAAAGCCCCAGTACGTAGTTGTATATCACAGTTGCAGGTCATTCTAGTTCTTCTCTGTGGGACGCTGCTACAGCATGGCCTGATAAGCAGTGTGTAGGTCCGGGCCCAGGATCCAAACCTGTGAACCCGGGGCCGCCAAAGCAGAACAGCGGACTTAACCACTATGCCGCTGGGCCGGCCCCTCCCCTTCATTTGTTTTATCCAGTGAAGGGATTACCAGTTATGTCTTGCAAAGGGATCACCAATTCTGGAAATAAAGAAACAATTTTTAAGCCGAAGGCTACTAAAATGCCCATTTTGAGGAAGCCATATAACTTAAGGGCAACTTTACTTTTTACTTTTCTTGTCTATATTCATGTGGATTGCCTTTTAAAATTTGCTATTCCACATCTTTAAAAGTAACCAAAGAACCCCTCTACAACTCTATGTTTCTGTGTTCTCTGCTCTGATTTTCTGGGACGTCAGCAGTGACTGGGCCGCCCTCTGATGCTGGCCCTTCAGACCCGGTCCCGTGGCGGGGCTAAAGATAAGTCCATTTATTCTCTTGTGCTCCAAACAGACCCACTCCGTGACTCTTTCACCCAAGCTGCGTCTTGGTGGGCTCTTAAAAACTTGCCATCTTCAGAGGTGATTTTGGAGGGGAGCCCCATGTGTAGGTCCCATCGAGGTTTCTGGGGCCGCGTGTCAGGCATCCTCAGGGCCCATTGTTTCCTCCTCCGCGGTAGCCCCTCACTTGGCTGTTTCCTGGCCCTGTGCTGCAGGTGGTACTACGACGGGCTGAGCCGCGGAGAAGCAGAGGACATGCTGATGAGGGTTCCCCGGGACGGGGCCTTCCTGATCCGGAAGCGGGAAGGCACGGACTCCTACGCCATCACCTTCAGGTAAGTGCACGGACTGGAGCCCCCTGCACGCGCGCTCTGCAGCATGCAGCCAGTGAGTGGTGGAGCTGGCGTTCGGACCCCGGCAGTCCTGGCAGCCCAGATGGGTGATGATATAAACCTAGTTTCCTCCGGTCCGCACCTCCCAGCACTGCCAGTGGGAAGGCCATAGAGCCCAGCCATCTCTAGGACTGTGGTTCCCCACTTTAATTTGGCCCCGAGACACCTGATTTCTCCAATTTCCCCAGTGACGATGTTGGTGGGGGTTCAGACCCAATTCTTACTGTCCTTCCATCTCCCCTGCTCCAGGGTTTCCCTGGGTTTTCTTGGGGATGGTAATAGAATGCTGGCTACCATATATTTCGTTCCTAACTGTGTCCCAGGCACTGGGCTGCCTTTGTGGCCTCATCTGATCCAATCCTTCATTAGAGCCCATGAGGAGTAGATCCACCTATTACAAGTAAAGAAATGGAGGTCCAGAGAGGTTAAGTGATCTCTCTAGAGCCACACAACCTAGTCCTGGGCTGAGTCAGAATTTCAGACTTGAGCCTGTCCACCTCCAAGGCCTGTGCTCTTCCCTGTGAGGTCTGGAGCCAGAGGCACGTAGCCAGCTCAGGCCTGTGGATGTGTTTTGCTCAGTCTGCATGGTGATGTTAAAAACTGAGAAATTTCATTTGAAAATTCAGTCTGTTTCTTATGAAAAATGGGTGGAGGTGGAAGCTCTGGGCCTATGTTCCCGAGTGGTGACGGTGGTTACCATCTGTGCAGGGGCCCTGGCGTGCCCATCTGCTCCTGTTCCTTCTGTTCCCATGCCCCTGGCCCATTCCTCTTGGTTACCCTGCCAGGCTGCCCCCCGAGCATTTGTATTTGCCCTCCGCCTCCCCCCCCCGAGTTATCCCTGAGCTGCTTCTTCCAGCTGGTGGTGATGGGCAGCATTGCTGCCATTGACTGAGGACCTACTGTGTGCTGGCTCTAGCCAGTGTGGCTCTTTTGTGCTGCCAACAGGGAGGCCCTGGGCTTCTTGGCATTGGGCCTTTGCTGTTTGCTTTTTCCCCCAAAGCTCCTAGCAGTAAAGTGAACACCTGCTGTGCCAGGTGCTGGACTGGGTGTTGGGGATCTGTCACTCAGTCAGGATGCTTTTGGGTGCAAGTGACAGACACCAAACTCAGTGGCTGAGACACACACACAAAACGGTGGGGATTTATTGGCTACAAGCCAGGAGATGAAACAGGCTTCCAACACGCCTGGATCCAGCCTCACCTGAAGATCCTCAGGAGACCAGCTCTGTGTGTCTTGGTGTTACTCTCCATTGGCTTTGTTCTCAGGTGGCTTTACCCTGGGGTGCCAGGACAGTGTCCAGCAGAAAGGACGAGTCCTGTGAGGCACTCCCACTGGCCCCTGCTTGAGCCGGGTAACATGATTCTGAGTGGGCACCTTCAAGCTGGCGATGGGGTTGGGGTCACTTCACTGGAACCACGTGGATAAAGATGGGGGGTCCCCAGACTGATGCTCGATTTACATACACCCACCGATCTGCTTGTGCGTCTGTCCCCCCCACGAGGTAGGCACCCCTGAGAGCTGGAGGTTCTATTCTTTAGGAATCAGAAGATGTTCAGTGAGCACCTGCTGTGTGCCAGGCCCTGTGCTGGGCTCCAGAAATACCGGTGTGATAAAAACAGCTTGGTCCCTGCTCTCACGAGGCCAGCGGTCTGGTGGAATGAGAGTCGTCATATTACTCAGAAGCACTTCTTCCTCTTGGCCGGTTCCCTCTTACCTAGCATGGCTGGGAAACAGCAGGTGGTCAGTAAATGCTGGCTGCACGAGTCAGCGAAGAGGATGGTGTCTGCCATCCTTAGTCCAGCACGTGTGTCTCAGAGGAGGGGAGGGGAAGGCTGTTTCCATCATGCTGGGCTGTGAACTTCCCTGGCCTCCCCGCACTGCGTGCCTGCTGGGGACCCTCAGTCACTGCCACAGTCACAGATGGCCTCCGCCTGCCCTGGACACACATACTTTCTCAAATCCACTCTGGTCAGGGTGTGGGGTGGGCATCGCTGTCCCTCGCTGAGAAGGGTTGCCTCTGGCGGGAGAATCAGGTGCATGAACAAATTGCTGTAATATTGTGCGATAAGTGCCACAGAGAGACTGGTCAGGCGGGGTGACAGAGGGTGACTAGGAGTTCCAGGAAATGGGGTGGGGGGTGCATTCCAGGCAGAGGGAGTGCACGGGTCTGGAGGCATTTGTCCCCCCACATATACTTGTGGCGGATCTCCCCGGTGCCAGGCGCTGTCCTAGGCTCTGGGAATGGGCACTGAACTTCTGGACAGGTTTCCACAGGAGGGGCGAGGCGTCTGCTTTCAAGTCCACGCACAGAGATGAAGTTGTTGCTGGTGTGATTGGTGGGAGGCGTCCCTCGGTGGGACGAGGGGCTAAGACAGGCCGTGGCATCCACTGACTGGTAGCGACACGCCCCGGGAGGCTGGAAAGCGCAGCTCAGACTCCAGCCTGTTCTCCTCTCTGCTTTTGATTCTTCTGTCTCCCAGGGAAGCTTGTTTTGTCTTGATTTTGGTTATATTCTCCCAACCATTTGTTTATTGAGTACCCTCTGGGTGCCGGACACATTGCAGACGGCTTACCCTGGGTTACTGACGGACGGCGGTCCTGACATTCCCCAGGAGCTGCGAATCCCCAAGGTGGGGATGAGGAAACTGAGGCTCAGAGAGGTTGCCGGAGGATGGAGCCAGCACCGGACCCACACTCTTAACCTCCACACCCCAGAACCTCCCTGCCCTGGGGAGCTTTTGTAAAAAGTTTAGAAATTAATTTTTAATTACATAAATATTTTCTTCTTATAAAAAATTAAGACACTGCAGTACAGGCTAAAGCCCCCTGTGGTCCTTCTCATCTCAGATCTTGTCCTGGTGGAAAACACAATTTCTAACTGATGTCTCCACCTAGGCTTAGAAAATAATTTTATAGACATATATATATACACCTATGGAAAATAGCCATTTTGTGGGTGGGTATTCCATTTCATTTCATCAAAATACAAATGGAATCATACTCTAGTTTCATTCTGCAACTTGTTTTTCTACTGAGCAGTATTTCTTTTCTTTTTTCCTTTTTTCAATAAATATTTAATTTAATAAAATATACTGCAGAGAAGCCACGGAAGCAGAAGTCTTCTAGCTTTTTTTTTTTTTTTAACAGGACTTTTTGAAGAAATGGCTTGACAGGATGTGTTTCTTTTAAAACAATAAAAAAATGTCTCTCAGGGGCAAAAGTTTTAAAAGATGCGTGGTTCCCCCATTGTAACTATGCTTTTAGACAGTTGTAAAAAGATGCTCTTGGCTGTAAAGTTAGGGTCAAAACTTATTTTCCCAAATGTTTCTGTTCTTGCTGATAAAAGCTAGTAAGACGGAGGAGTCCGTTCTGTTTTGGATTTTTTCTGCCTCGCTTCAAGTGGGTGAAGAAATAAAAGACTTTGTTTCCTTTTTGGAAAAAAAATTCTGTTGTTTCACTAGTTGGACCATTGAAGATAAGATTTAAGGATTTCAGGATCAAGGCCCAGAGTTCTAGAGTAGAGATTGGCAAATGTTTTCTATAAATATTTGAGGCCTTGCAGGCCAGCCGGATGGTCTCTGTGGCAACTACTCAGCTCTGCTGTTGTGGAGTGAAAACAGCCGCAGGCAATACGTAAATGGATGAGCGTGGCTGTTTCAATAAAACTTTATTTATAAAAATAAGTGGTGGGCCGGATTGGGCCTGTGGGCTGTAGTTTGCCAACCTTGGTCTGGACACTAGGATGTTCCCCAAGTCAAGTCATGTAATTGGGGAGGAGAGGAGAAGGGCAAGAGGGGCTGGCTGTTGAGTTGCTCAGCAGTATTTCTCTTCTGAGGTACGTGTTCTTCTGTATCCCTTTTGCAAAGATTGACGTCATTGCATTCCATAGGAAGGCTGTGCCCTGTTTATTCATCTGGTCCCCCAAGGCTGGATAGCTAGGTTGTTTCTAATTGGTGGCGTTTGTATAGCAGTTGTCTGGCTGCCACGATCTCAGCCTGTCAACCCCCTGTGGTCCTCCCCCTCCAGGGCCAGGGGCAAAGTGAAGCACTGTCGCATCAACAAGGACGGCCGGCACTTTGTGCTAGGGACCTCCGCCTACTTCGAGAGCCTCGTGGAGCTCGTCAGTTACTACGAGAAGCATGCGCTCTACCGAAAGATGAGGCTGCGCTACCCCGTGACTCCCGAGCTGCTGGAGCGCTACAATATGGTGGGTGGTTGACTCGCTCGTGATTTGGTGGAATAGCTTGTCTGAGGTTAGAATGCATCTGTTCCTTCATTCAGCAAACCTTTCTGGGGCCTTTACCATGTGTCTGGTGCTGCTCTATGTCCTGGGGATACAAAATTGGACGTGGTGGACAAAGACCCTGGCCTCGTGCTGCTTGTAGTCTAATGTGGAGGAGACAGGCAATAAATGAGATGAATAAAAAATATACAGGGCATGTGTCAGATGGTGATAAGTGCTATAGAGAGAAACAAAACTGGGCAGGTGGATAAGTGAATGCAGAGTGATGGGGAAGGGGTTGCTGTTCTCAAGGGGAGGTCTGGGAAGACATCACTGGGAAGGAGCCATTTGAGCAGACACTAGGGGAGGTGAAGGAGTGAGCCATGCAGCCAGGTGGAAGAAGAAACAACAGCAAGTGCAAAGGTCCTGAGGTGAGGGCATGCCTGGAGGCAAGAGAAGCGGCCGGTGTGGCTGGAATTGAGTGAGCCAGGGTCAGGGTAGAACTAAATAAGGATGGGGATTAACAGGGGGCTGCTTGGTGTAGGCCATTGTGAGAGCCTCGCTTTTATTCTGAGCCATTGGAGGGTTCTGAGCAGACAAGAGACCTGATCTGATTACTATGTCTCAGTTCCCATCAGATATTTTCATTAGCGTGTTGGAAAGAGATTTACTGTGCACCAACCATGTGCCAAGAGCTGTTGTAGATACTGGGAGTGTGCCCTTGGGAAATTTAGGTTCAGGGGAGGGGAGCTGGATAACACACAGTCGCAGAAATAAGATGCCTTCGACAGTGTGAACTACGGTGGAGACGATCCAAGGGGATGGGGCCATAAGGGGTGGGCACTACGTTAGATTGCGGTGGGGGAGGTCAGAGAAGACGACGGAGTGAATTGGCCCTGGGGAGCTGCGAAGGAAGCAGGTTCTAGGTTGGGGAGCAGCCGAGGTACACGCCCTGGGGTGACTGAGGGACCGAAAGCTGACCAGTGGGCCAGGAGCCCAGGGAGAGAGGCAGAGGCGGGCAGGACGGGTCTTCAGTGTGTTCTGGTAAATGTTTACCAGCTCTCTGCAGAAAGGAGCCCCAGTTTGTGGCATCTGCCAGTTTCCCTGGCGTGAATACTTCCATGGGGACCAGTTCCAAGCTACCGACGTGCCGTCATTGAACATGACGTCAGGAGGAGATATACAATGGGCTCGTGTGAGCAGTGAGCTGGCTCCAGCACACCACTGGGTCTCAGACTTTGTGTTTTCGCAAAGGAGCACGGTGCCTGGAACATAGTAGACCAGGATAGGGGCCTCTCTCATTTTAGGGTAAGGTTTCCAAGTTTTGGGGAACTTCTTTATAGCTCCGGTAGGAAACCACAAGGATGCCTGGAGCCCTTCTTATATGTAAGTGCTGTCCCGGGAGCGTGGATGGTTCTATTTATTTTTCTTTGTTCTTTTTCAGGAAAGAGATATAAACTCCCTCTATGACGTCAGCAGAATGTATGTGGATCCCAGCGAAATCAATCCTTCCATGGTACAGTACCGACCCTCCGAGTCAGGCTATTTCGTAGTCACTAGATTGACGTAGAGTCCAGCCCCCAGTTATAACAGGACAAGGAAACATATTGGAAAACTTGGCCAAAAATTTTCTCTCTCTTTTTTTGTTTGGAGAAGAAATGGTGATTGACAAAACCACGTCTGGTTTCAGGGAAAAGGTTAATAGAATTCCATCCCAAAGCAAGCGTGCCTTGCTAAAATTTGAGGTTTGATGAACCACCTTTGGGCCAAACAGCTTCTAATTAAAAGTCTTTCAAATGTTTCTCGCTCGCTGACTGAGCCGGTGGTGTTTATAAATTCCGTTTGGTTCACTGACCTCCTTGCAGTGCGAACGCTATCTCGTATTCCCACCCCGGCGGTTGGGTAATTTCATGCAGGTAGACACGAATTTTGCTCTTTGCCTCCAGCTCTTCCTGGCTCTGGTTTCATCACAAATTTCGTTTGAGCCTGTGGAGGAAGAAGGATGGCGAATTTTCTGTTTGCGGGGGTGTCTGGCCCCCAATTAGTGTACAATTCTCACTTAGGGAGGGGCCCTGCTGGTGGGCTCTGTAGAAATTCAGAGATGAGTTTCTTTTTTTTTTCGTTTTTAAGGTTACAGTCCTTGGCCAGTGCAGATCCCTTCGCGCAAGAAATGAAATCTTGAAAAGTTGTGGGCGAATGGAGCTGTTGGGAGGTGTTTTAGGGGACTTAGCATTATTAATAGCAAAAGCTCTTACTAGAAGTGACGAATCCTTTGGTAATGAGAATGACAAGCCTCATGGCAGCCCGATGTCAGGGGAGGGTGGAGACTGGTAAACGGAGGAACAGGCACGCCATCTCCACAGCAGCCCCTCCCCATTAGCTGTCAATTGTTGCCTTTCCAGAGAGCAGGCTGGGTCTTCTGATTTCTTAAGAAAAGCCAGTCATCTGGATGCTTTACGTGAAATCTCCCAATTTTTAAATCCTGGCAACTTACCCAAGTTGTGGAGAGAAATCTTCCTATACTAAGTGAGCCAATAAAACACAATTGCATGCTGAATTTGATTGCAAGCCACCAGGCTCTGGCGAGTGCCTCAAAATACAATCATTGCTGTTATGATTGAAAAGTGATGTAACAATAAAAAAACTACTTTGAAAACAAGGAAAATGGTCAGTGCTAGTCTTGCCATCCTAACGTGGTGGCCATCTGCATTTTTGGATGGTCCATCCCTTCTGGTCTTTACCTGCATGGAGACATATTTGACAGTCTCCACCACCTGTGCCCGCCATTTTTATTCTGCTCTGTTCACTTGCCGCTGGGTCACACGTGCGTTTCTCCATCTCTCCTTTTCTTAATGACCATTTTTGTTGAACCTGGTAGGCCGAGTAATTTAGATGGAATACATGGACTGGAATTTCAACCAGAAAAAAATATTTTTAATGCTGCAGAGTATTCTAGGTGGCTGTGCCAGCTTAGCTATGTCCCCTTAACGGCCATTTGGGTCATTTCTAGTCCTTGCTCTTCTAGTTAACGCTAAAATGAACTTCACACTTCAGGCTTTGGGCATCTTTTGCGTCATTTCCTCTGAATGAGTTCTTAGAAATGGAATGAGTGGATCGATAAGAATAGGTTACACATATGGGTGACCGTAAATCAAGCATTGTTCTAAGCCCTTGACGGCTCATTAATCCTCCCAGCAGCCCCATGCAGCAGGTACTATTTTCGTGCCCATTGTACAGATGAGGAAAACAGAGGTTGAGTCATTGCTGAGGTCACATAGCTAGGAAAATGTGGGGCTGGGCTTTAGACCCAGGCAGTCTGGCTCCGAGAGGTGTGCTCTTAGCTACTTTGCTGTGCCATATGCCAATTTGGTCATCTGACGGATGGCTTGTTTCTGTGTAGTTCATGGGGACCTGACATGAGGACCTCTCCTGCCAGCTGTCAGGCTGGAGACTTCCTCCTCGTGGAAGCCATTATATTGCATCCCTCTCTGCCACTGGTGATCCCTTCCTTGTGGCCGTGGAGCCTGGCAGTGACCTCTAGCGTTTCATGGGGAAAGATGCGGTGTGGTCCTTGCGTCCAGCTTTGAAGCGGGATGCACAGGTGGAGCGGGCTGCAGGTGCAGGTGGGGGAGACCGTGGCAGGAGCTCTGAGTAGCCCCTGCTTGGAGGTTCCTAGGGCAGAGCTTGTAAAACCCAGGCTGTTTCTTATGGAACATCATAAAATGTACCAATAACTCACATTAATAGATTCATTTCTGCGCTCAGCTGCTTACCAGGGGTTGATCTTGGGCAAGGATGCTTCTCTCTCTGTACCTTAGTTTCCTCATCTATCAAATGGGCGTAGTAATACCACTACTTACCTGTTAGGGTCACAGTGAGGCGTAAAGGAGATACTGCAGATGAAAGGCCTAGAGCAGTGCTTTCACTAGAGTAAGCACTTAAGAAATGCTAGGTATTGTCATTTGCATCATTACATGCATTATCTTATTTAATAGTCCCAGCAACCCTGTGAAGTATGTAAAGTTTTGATTCCCACTTCACAGATGGGGAAACTGAGCCTGAGAGAGCCTGAAGGTTATATAAAAGGAAGGAGCAGAGGAATAATTTGAATCCACAGGCTGGACTCCACAGCCCGTGCTCTGAGGAGCAGTTTTACTGCATTTCCTTGTAAAACCCCTGTTCCCGTTTCCTTGGGGAGGGGGGCCCTGCGGGGAGGGGAGGGGGAAGCTGCCCATCTAAACAGGTTTGACAGTTTCAGAGTTTTCCCATTCATATTCGCTTGCTTTGTGCGTGTTCGTGGATTGATGCTTGCCAGGCAGCAGGCATTGAAGCAAATTCCTTCCAGAAAAATTTCATGCCACGTTCCGGCTTACTTATTTCTGCCAATGCAGAGACCCCCTTCTGGTGACTTTCCTGGGGGAGCACCTCAGGTTCAGTTACTCTTGCAAAGTGTCGGTGTCCTGCAGGAGTCCAGTTAGGGGACCACTGGCTGGGTGAAAATAATTGGCGATGGCCAGGGATGGCGTTGATCTGGAACTTCCAACGTGAGCTTGGGCACTGAGGACTTCAGAGGTGTGGTCGTGGCTTAGTCTGAAAGGCATATCTTTTCTTTGTTGAGGAAACTGAGCGATATTGGGTGACTCTGAGGTGCCCTTGGCTCCCACCAGTCCAGTCCGCATCCCCACTCCCTGGTGACTTTTTGAGGCCACGGCTCCTTTGCAATGCCAGCCCTTCGCCAGCAGATGGCGCTGTAACCTCGGGCTGAAGCCGCCTGCTCCCTAATGAGAAAACCCGAGTGTGCCGGGGAATGCCGCCGCCGCCTCTGTTCCTGTCGCTCGCCTGACCTTTTCCTTCTTGTTTTCCCTGAAGCCTCAGAGAACCGTGAAAGCTCTGTATGACTACAAAGCCAAGCGAAGTGATGAGCTGAGCTTCTGCCGTGGCGCCCTCATCCACAACGTCTCCAAGGAGCCCGGGGGCTGGTAAGGCTGAGTGGGGGCTGGGCCGCTTGGTGGACGAGCTTGACTGGTCCCTTCGTGGTGGTGAGACCCCAGTGCTGGCTGACCTCTGACCCCTTTATCTGCCTTCTAGACTGGCTTTGACCTGTTGTACCTTCTCTGGGAAGTGGCTCGATGCATGCTTTATATGGAAAAGTGGATAAACAAAAACAATAACGATTATTATATATCATATATCATCATATATCAGCTCACATCATATTATATGTTATTTTAATTATAATAGCAGCTACCATTTATTGAGGTCTTACTGTGTGCCAAGCCTTATGCTGATTGCTTTCATAGGCCATCTAACCAAATCCTCCTTACAACCCGAGGATTTATGACTGTGGTTAGCCCCGCTTTACACATGGGGTGGCTGGGGCTTTCCATATTCACACAGCCACTAAATAGCATACGCTCTTCCCATTGCACAAGCCTGGGCGTGATTTTACGTTCAAATTCTCCTGCTATTTCTAAGTCCTGTGCCCTATGTGGTGGCGCCATCCTGGAGTGAAGGAGGGTACGTTTTTAGGCCAAAGGCACAGGGATGTGCGAGGGTTTAGGTACATCTTCCACCTTTTCACATGGGAACAAAAATTTGCTGCCCATCCACAGGCCCCTGGGCAGGTGATTTTGTGGGATGATGTCTCCCTTGGAGGAATAAGAACTTGTTCATAACCATGAGCCCGGGTAGAGTTCAAGCGCCTCACAGGATCAGCCTCTCTTCTTCCCACAAGATAGCTGGACCTGACTTAGAAATCTGAATAGCAGCTCCAATTGAGCGCCTCTGCGTGTCAAGCGCTGTTTTCAACACTTGGTTTGAAATAACTCATTGAATCCACACAATGACCCTTTAAGATTGGTTCTGTTGCTCCCTGCATTTGACAGACCAGGGAACTGAGGCACAGAGAGATGCAGTAACTTGTCCAGGGCCACACAGCAGGCTGAGATTTGAAGCCAGGCCTTCTGACTCCAGAGCCCACATTCTTAACCTCACTTAGGTGCTAGGTCCAGAGGTTTCCAAAGTTTATTAGGATCCTGTGAAGGGGAGGACTGTGACCTCCCTCCCTATCACTCATTGCTGATAAAAAAGCAGAGCATCCCTTTGAAGTGCTCCGTTGTCACAGATAATGACCACCTCCTCTGGGCCCTCGTCCGTGTGCGACTTCTCCCACCAGCAGCTGGGAGCTGCCGAGCAGTGGTGGATTATTGACACGTGCAGTGCAGGCTCTCGGATGCCTCTGTTTTTGTCTAGGTGGAAAGGAGACTATGGGACCAGAATCCAGCAGTACTTTCCATCTAATTACGTCGAGGACATCTCAACAGCTGACGTGGAGGAGCTGGAAAAGCAGGTGAGACTCTGTCACCACAGGGGGACCTGCCATCCTGTTCTTCGGGGAAGCCGTCTCGGTGGATCCCTTGTACATGTACTGCCGTGTGGTCCCTGTGAAGCCCTGGAACAGGGACAACAGAGTGACATCGGGATTGTGCCCAGAGTTGTCAGGGGTGAAAATCACTGTGACCAGGCAGTCCTGTTGTAATCAGGCCATGCTGGGCTGGGAGGCTCTGCTTATGCGGGAGAAGCCCCTCTGGAGTGAAAATGGCCAAATGGCGACTTTGTCCTGTGCTTCAAGCAGCATGCATAGGAAACGCATTTTGTTTGGCCAGCCAGACTGCCAGAACGTGCTCGGCATGAGTAAGCAAGAAGGCCTAAGTGGAAGGTGACCTGAGGCCCTCCTGGTGACGTGCCAAACCTGATGTCTGTGCCCCGCCTCCTCTTGCCCAGAAGGCTCAAAGAGCAGCTACTTTCAGTGTGACAGTGCTTCACCAAGGGTGGCCTCTTTGTCATGAGGACTTTAATAAGGTCTTGTTAGAGCCCAAGAAATTTTCTAAGGGAGGTAGGGCAATCTGGGAAGGCTGCATGGAGGAAGGGGCATTTGAGCCTTATAAGTCCAGTTAGAGTTCAACAGCAGGAGACTAGCAGAAGGGAATTCCAGGTGGGAGGTACAGCCTGAGCAAAGGTGTGGTGATGGGAACGTGGTTGTGTTCATCGTGCTCGGTCGGAGGCAAATACTTGACCCCCTTGCTTTGTCTGTTCCGCATTGCCCTTACCCACACAGTCAGTGTTAGCCTAGTGGAGGGGCGGGGTAGTACAAGCAATGGGCAGACGCACAGTTCTGTCAGCTCTCTTGAGACCAACCTAGTCCCCATCTCACCTGGACCCTGGGATGGTTCAAATGTGCAGTGGCAGGTAGAGCTGGAAGGCTGACCAGGGCCGAGGAAAGCCTTAGAGCTAGATTGCAGAGCCTGGATGTTGCTCCCACAGGGCATGGGGAGCCACAGAAGGTTCTTGAGCTGGACTTTAGGAGTCCAAATAGTTTCATTTCATGATAATGTCAGAATAAAGGGTCTAGGATGTTTGTTTAAAGCAGACCCATGGAGAGCTTCAAATCCTGTTCTGGAATTCACAGGGCACATTTTCACCGACTGGAAACTGAAACGTGAACCTACGGCACCTGCTCGCTGCTAGGTCCCCAGCAGCAACATGCTTCATTATTTAGCTCTCTCCCGTGGACGTCTCCTGTAATGAAAATGCATTTTAAACAGGTCCGCAGGCGGCGTCTCTGCTAAACGGTGTGCTTTGGAAACCGGTTGTCTTTTTATTATTGCCGTTAAGGCTAACGTGAGTTATGTCTTGTTTCTTCACAGATTATTGAAGACAATCCCTTAGGGTCTCTCTGCAGAGGAATATTGGATCTCAACACCTACAACGTTGGTACGTGCACACGTGGTCTTAGCCTGCACTTCCACCCGGATCCCCCCAGCCTGGCTTCAGAACCTCCCCAGGCCGGGGGGGGCGGCTGTCGCTGGGTCTAGTTTTGACAAAATGGACGCTGGTTTGGCCCCCAGTGCTGTGCGGAAGCCGAGCATCGGGCCAGGCTGGTCAATGATTGCAATTTTGTTTCTGCTGTTCATATCTGTAAAGTGCCAAAACAGAATCTGGTGTATAACAAGTGCTAGATGAATGTTAGCTGTTCTTCCAGCATCATCCCGTCCTGTCAGGGACCCACCTGGGTTTCCTCTGCTATTGTAAGAGGAGTTGAGCTGTTGGCCGGGTTGCAATGCAGCGTGGAGTTGGGAGTGTTCAGTTCTAAGCCCAGCCCTGCCTCCAAGTTGCTACGAGGCCCTGGGGCTGTCACTTCTCGGTGAATTGCAGCTTCCTGGCCACTCAGCTGGGCATCAGGAAACCTGGCCTGTTCACGTTGGAGTCCGGTGCAAGGAGGGGAGTGAAGGCATGGCCCGCACACAGGCTCATACAGCGGTGGCAGGGGCGTGATTGCATGGGGCTTCCTGGGCCTTAATGGTGCCTGCTATAAAGTGGGCACATGGAAGCTTCCATGGGAAGGGGCAGTGAGGGAGACGTTCTGGGCAAGAAGCCCCAGCAGCTCTCTTCGGTGAGCAGCCACTGTCTCCACAGCAGGCCTCCACGCTCCCTGCTGTCCATCAGCCCATTAGCCAGGGTAGGCAGGAGAGGGGTTCTTTGTTCCAGTTAACAGATGAGAAATCCAAGCCTGCAAGTGACCACAGGACCTGCCTGTGAGTTAACGGGCAAGCTGGGACTGGGGTATTCAGGGCTCGTGTCTTCACTTACGTCGCTCTTTCTTTTGTCTCTTGCACCGTGTTTGCAGAGCACAGGCACATGGCTCAGGGATGAGGAAGAAGGAGCTTGAGTCAGCTCTGCTTTGAGCCTCAGCTTTGCCACTTTAGCCACGTGACCTTCCATGCATTACTTGCCCTCAGCTAGTCCCCGTTTCCTCTCCTGTAACATGGGTATCCCAAGAGTAGCACCCCCAAAACTCCTTGTGATAAGGAGCAGATAAGATACAATGCGTGTAATCTGCTTAGGACGTTGCCTGGTGTGTAGGAGCACAGCGATCTTAGCTACCGGTATTATTTGGCAGATAAAATTTTCCTCTGATGGGGACTAGGTTGGTCTCAAGAGAGCTGACAGAACTATTTGGCAGCCTAAATTTTCCTAAGGAAAATACTTCCTCTGCAGAGAGAATCTATTCTGTACCTCTCTCCTCACTTCTGGTGGCTGCCGGCAGTCCTGGTGGTCCTTGGCTCGTGCATTACTCCGATCTCAGCTCTGTCTTCCGTGGCCGTCTTCCCTGTGTCTGTGTCTCTGATTTCCCTCTCCTTTCTCTGAGAAGGACACTAGCTCTTGGATTTAGGGTGGACCTTGAGATCATCTCAAGATCTTTAGTTTCAGTACACCTGCAAAGACCCTATTTCCGTGGAAGCTTACATTCACAGAGCCCAGGGCTTAGGATGTGGACCTATCTTTTTGGAGAACACGTCTCACCCAGTTGTATACCTTAGGCAGTGGTGTGTGTCAAGAGGCCTGATACAAGGCAGACGTCCCAGTGGATGCTGACCATGACGACAGCAATGGCGGTTTGGTTGGGTGCATGAGAGAAGCGGCTTGGGCAGTGTGAAGTCTGGTCCTTGTGGCCTTCTAACAGGCTGAGTGGAACTTTTGTTGTTGTCTCTCAAAGTGAAAGCCCCACAGGGGAAAAACCAGAAGCCTTTCGTCTTTATCCTGGAGCCCAAGAAGCAGGGCGATCCTCCAGTGGAGTTTGCCACGGACAGGGTGGAGGAGCTCTTTGAGTGGTTTCAGAGCATCCGGGAGATCACCTGGAAGATCGACACCAAGGTAGGCATGCTGCTTACCTGGGCTCAGGTGGGCCTGGTACTCTCAGGCCTCTGGCACTCTGCTGAGGCTGTGGGTGGGCCTGGGCGGCAGGAGGAGCAGGCCAGGGGGCCACACGGAAATCAGGGAGGGGATGGAATGGGTTCAGACAATGGGAGCACCGTCATTATGCAGAGGAAAAGGGTGTTGGCAGTCCCCCGGGGGAGCTGGGTCTGGACTGAACCTTCCGAAGGCTCAGAGTATGTTCAGTGACACTCGATGTTTGGGGCCTGTCTGGCCCTGCATATCTTAACCAGAAAGTATTGCATTCCTCATTTTGAATGTTTTCTTGCTTCTAAAGATTGTTCAAAGGAGCCTTTCCACAGCAAGCATTCACTGGGGCCACCTCCCTGTACCTGTAGTCCAGGGCTCTGGGAATTCTGTACTCGACAAGACTCGGTTCTTTCCCTCCAGAAGTTTCTATTCTTGAGGAGGACTTTCCACTCTAGATGGGAATGAACTTTTCAGGCGGTATCCTGAATGCAGCCTTAGTGTTTGGCTGGAAGTGTTTTGAGGAGGGTGAGGTTCTGGGTGAGAATAGGAGGTTTAGAGTTAGGCACGCTGGAGTTCGCAGGCTGGTGGGGCTGGACCCTGGGCAAGTAACAGTGGTTCTCTGGGCCTCGGTTTCCTTGTCTGTAACCTGAGGAACCACATACCTGACTCACGAGATGAAGTGAACATGAAATGAGATGATGCGTGGAAAGTGCTAGGCCCACTGCCGGACACACAGAAAGGGCTCAGGTCATGACAGCACTTAATCATCATGTTGTCATCATACTAGGAGGACATGGGGAAGTATCAGGTGCCATTTGCTCTATCTTGTGGCCATAGAACTGGGAAGAAATTTCAGAGTTTCCCATGTACCCAGTTGCTTCTAAGGCAGATCTTGACCCAAAGGGCTCATCTTAAAGCTTTACCAGGACCTCTTGGGTCTCCCGGACTCTTGAGTCTCTCTCCTGCAAGGTACTTGGAGGGTCATCCACCAGTGGCCTGGTCTTCCCTTCCCTCTGGGGGCCTCAATCTGGGCCAGTCTCTGGTCACTGCAGGCCCCTTGACTCACCGTTTCAATACCCTGGAGTGAGGTCCTCTTGTTTAGAAGACTGTCTGCAAACGGCTGGTCAGATAGGCACCCTCCCTGGCAGGGCCTGCCCTTTCCCTGCCCCAGAATCTAGTCAGAGGCCTTGTATATGGGTCCTCGTTCTTCCCAAGGCTTGTCATACCATCACTAGTCACTTAGGATGAACCCTGAGCTTGTGGCCAACAAGGCTGTTCCCAATTTCCCTGATGGCACCATCTTATCTGCCCTCTTGTGCCTCTGATGCAGTACAGCTCCCAGGCACCGGGGGCGCCACTGTCCTGGGGTTCCTTTGAAAGATCCTTTCCCCCATCTTCTAGGTGTGTTCTCATTGCCGGTTGAATGGTTGTCATCATGATCTGTATGGCGCTGTTTGCCAGCTGTGACCCTCCTGAGCATATTTCAGCGTTTGTGATTCTGGACCCCTCTAGCTGAGAATGGAGAAAACACTAGTGAGAAAGCTCTTAGCAACTGTTCCCCGTAGACTTTATTCTCAGGCACTCAAGCCTCCTCTGGAATGGACCACGCATGGGGCTCAGAGGAGAGGGGGCATGGCGATGACCCCCTCGGCCTTGTGCCTCCTGGCCCTCTCCACTTCGCTTCATGGAGAAAAATGTAACTTCGCTAGAAGTCGTCCCGCCCTCCTCGCATGAAGCTTTCTGAGATTAAGCCTAGTTCTTCAAGGCTGCAATTCTCTCCCTTTGATCTACATTCCTCCGTAATTGGTTTTTACATCTGCTAAGATTTCATGAGAAAAAGATTTTTTTTTAAGTCTTGTTATTACATGTGAAGGTTAAAAAACAAGAGTCAGCAATGTCGACCAAGTTGCCGCTCTGGGCACTGCCAGCTCTAGGAGGAGCTGGCGTGGGAACAAAGAAGGAAGCCCTGTCCTGCCTCTGGGAAACCAGCTTGAGATGAGCTCTCAGCTCACTGCCGGGGGCTCCTCACCAAGGCCTTACCCTTGTGCCCGTCCCTAAGCATCTGCTCTGGGCTCTGTAATTTTACGCCATATCTTCCTTCAGTCAAGGGCAAAAGACCAGTCATAAGATCCGTCTAATTAGTGAGTTTCTAGAGCCTGACCAATGAAGTGTGCTGTGACTTCAAATTCTGAGATGGCCCGATGGGCAGAGTCTGTAGGTCTGGAGACTGACTGTTCTACAGTTTTGAAGAAGCAACTGGTATTTCGTCTTGAGCTAATACTGTTTTCTGCTGAGGTTGGAAAAAAAAGTGACGCCCCATAACTTGTCATTGGTCTGTGCTTTGTGAGGCCAAAGTTCCATAATTTGACACAGGTGTGGCATGTCCCACCCCATCCTTGTTTGAAGCAATTCTGTTGTCATTAGAGGTGAGCTGTGTTGTTGCTGGGGCTTCCTGTCCCCAGACAGCCCCAAGGTGGAAACTGTGCCCCAGGAATGCAAAGCCAAGTTGATACACGGACTAGGAGAAAATGCCTGAGGTTTCAAAGTAAGTAAGCTTCAGTCTGTCTGGCGGCATTATGCTGCCGACTGTCTGGCCGACATCTCTGCCTCTCGCTCTGTGCCCCTCCCAACCACAACAACCCCTCCCTTCTAGCCTGACCTCTGTGGCCTGCTTTGTACCCAAGGACGTTTAGAAAGTGTGGAAGGGGCTGGTGGAAGTTGGATGCGCATAGATGAGCTCCGGCAAATTTTGGAGGTTTACAGTTACCTTCAGGACTGTCCTGGTGATGTGGCCACGGCAGGAAGCCACAGAATAGGCTCGTTTGCCGGTCTTTGCAAAGGTCCCTGTTGGCCCCAGAACTCACGTCAGCGCTCATGGGGGAAGGCGTTCTTACAGAAGAAATCGGGTGCCCACACCTGCTTATTTAAAGAGGGGACGTTCTCTTTCTTGCCCTAGAGGGGGCGTTTCCGGGGAAATCAGAGTGGCCCCCACTTGCTGGCCACATGCCTGGTGGAGCGCGAAGGCCTCCTTGTTCAATTCTCCCAATAGCCCTCCCTGGGAGATGAGTACTCACGTTAGCCGCATTTTACAGTTGAGGAAACTGAAGCACAGAGAGATGGTATAACTTGCCCAGTTGACACAGCCAATAAATAGCATGGCCAGGTTTCGAACCCGTGTCTCTGATTTCAGTTCCCGTTATCGTAACCAGTGTGTCATGTAGCTCCTCTCAGCAAGTCACCACCTGTTACCTTAACACTTGCTACCCACAGGGCCCTGCTCCCAGGGGGATGTGTCTCAGTGGGGACACAGGTCTGGGCACTCGTGTTGAATGGCACCAATGTGAGACAGTTGCGTGAGGGACCGTGCAAGGCAGAGACAGGGTGAGACAGCCCTCCGGAAAGTTTGAGGAAAGCAACTTCCCTTTTCAGGCCTGGCTAGAGTTATCCTGGAAGGCTTCCTGGAAGAGGGATTATTTGGGCAGGGTCCAGGATGAGGAGGGATCTGATGGACCGGCAGAGCAGAGAGGATGGGGCGTGTAGGGCGAGGAGCCAGGAGGTCATTGCTGTGGTTCAGAGGGACCCAGGATGAGAACTCTGGGGCATTTTAGAAAAATCTTCAAGACCTGGTGGCTGATGGTGCATAAGGGACAAAGCAGAGTGGTAACATGGGTGAGGCCCATTGCTTAAGCATCTGGTCTTATCACTGACTTGCTGTGTAGCCTGGGATAAGCTGTTCCACCTCTCTGTGCTGCAAGTTCTTTGTCAGTGGAGCTATATTCTCCCTCTTGGGGGATGTGTGGGCTTAGATAAATGCACCTTAGATGAATCCATCAAGCAATCATGTGCAATGCCTGAAGCGAAGCAGCCCCCCAAATGGTGCATGTTATCATCTGCATATAATGTTCCCTCAAGGCTCCCCCTTGGCCAATGGGAGGATGCGAGTCAGAATTTGGCGAGGCCTGAGAGGGATGCCTGGTTTGGGGTGAAGTGAGATGCTCATCTTTACTCGGCTGGAGATCTGACAGGCCAGTGACTCCCAAGTCCATGGGATGTGGCCTGGGACCTGGAGAGCCCTCTGTGCAGGTCCATGGTGGGTGAAGTCCAAAGGGGAGGAGGCTATGCACGCTGCAGGGGCCAGCAGGCTCTGGCAAGGATGCCATGGTTGGTCTGCAGAGCCCACGAGGACGTGAGGGCACGGGCTTGGAGAACTGGGGCTTGACAGACTGTGGCAGTGTGGTTTTAGGGCAGGATACCAAGAGCAGAGGGTTAGGGAGAGAGGGTTGGTGACAAAGAGCCCTCACCCCCATCTGTTCTTGAGAGCTGTGACCAGGGACTGAGCTAGACGCCCATCCAGGGTGGAAACAACTTGGTCAAGAGTTTGAGCAGTAAGGGGAAGGAAGGGGGGTGGGGGCGCGGGGGAAGGGAAAAGATTCCACTTGGTTAGAGATCTGAGCATGCAGGTTGGCTGAGAGGGGACGCCGAGGGGAGGAGGACGCACGCCAGGTAAGCTGGGAGGCTGGGACTTCTCCGGTGCCGGCTTGAGCGCTGGAACTAAAGACACTGGCTCCCTGCAGGAGAACAACATGAAGTACTGGGAGAAGAACCAGTCGATCGCCATCGAGCTCTCGGACCTGGTCGTCTACTGCAAGCCAACCAGCAAGACCAAGGACAATCTAGGTACTGTCTCCCGGGACTCCGCCTCCTGACTGGTGAAAACGCTTGTTTCCTTTTGAGTCCGGCATCGTCAGAGGGCACAGTGAGCGTGGTTCCGGCTCATTCTTCGCTACCCTGAGTGGGAGCCTCCCCTTGAGTTTGTCCTCAGGATGGGGGTGCCAGTGAAACAGGCCCTTCTGGTACCTTCAAGAGGAAAACCCTCTTAGAAGGCAGATTCCTTTCCCACAACTGCTGTAACAAGTTACTACAAACTTGGTGGCTGAAAACATCATATGTTTATTATAGTCCTAGGGGCCAGAAGTCCGAAATCGGTGTCACTGGGCTGAAATTAAGGTGTTGGCAGGGCCCTGCTCCCTCCAGAGGTTCCAGGAGAGAATCTGTTCCTTGCTCTTCCAGCTTCTAGAGGCTGCAGGCATTCCGTGGCTTGTGGCCACGTCACTCCAGTCTCCACCTCTGTGGTCACATTGCCTTCTATGTAGTCAAATCTCTCTATTATAAGGACCCTGTGGTTACATTTAGGGCCCAGATAATCTCCCTATTTCAAGCCCCTTAATTTAATCACATCTGCAAAGTCCCTTTTGCCATATAAGGTCACACGGTCACAGGTTTCGGGGATCAGGACCTAGTTAACTTTGGGGGCCGTTATTCAGCTTGCCACAGAAGGATTCAAAAATGGATCTTCTGCCCAATTCTCCAAAGTAGCAAGTTGGATCTAATAATGATCCTGTTCATATTTTCTTCCCCCTTTCTTTGAGCCTTTTGAGCAACTCCTATCTTTGATCTCAAGAATCTGTGATTCCGGGAGGACCAGGGAAACAGTACTAAACTCCAGAGTTAGCGGTCCCTGGGAGGCTGCACCCCGGGCACCTCCGCATACCGGGGAAGATGCTGAAGCTCAGAATGGGACTGGGCCGGGCTCAACGTGTGTGTGGGCTGTCCCACCACGTTTGATGGGAAGGAGCAAATCCCATTCATTCTCCCCTTCGCCACACGGGCACCTGTCACATCCCTTCCTGTGGGCAGCTGATTCTCCCCCCACCAGCATGCTTGGTTCACTAGTCTTGTCTACAACATCTTTGATGAGGAAGCCAGATCTGTTATCTGTATTTCCCACTCCTAAGATCTCCTCCTGCCTGCTGACCCCTGAGGCCATTCCCCGCCCCCTTTCTGTGCTTGTGCCACTTTTGTGTTTTCTTGTACAAGGCTGTTAGTAGTTTTAAACAAAAAGTCAATTACGATAATCCTAGACTAAAAGGCTGTGGGAACCCTGGGCTCCCTTTTAATATGTGGGATCCCGGGAGGGCAGGAGCCCACAGCAGGACCAGTTATGGCAATATCATCATAACCACTCGAATGTCTTGTCCAAGAGGGAGATTCCTGGTTTCATTTTAAACCCGTGCATCCAGCCCTCACACCAAGCGTTGAGAAAATGCATGAGACACAGAATAAACGGCGACTCCCTCTCTGTGTGCAGAAAACCCCGACTTCCGAGAAATCCGCTCGTTTGTGGAGACGAAGGCAGACAGTGTCGTCAGACAGAAGCCCATCGATCTCCTGAAGTACAATCAAAAGGGCCTGACCCGCATTTACCCCAAGGGACAGAGGGTGGACTCCTCCAACTACGACCCCTTCCGCTTCTGGCTGTGTGGCTCCCAGATGGCGGCACTCAATTTCCAGACTGCAGGTAAAGGGGCACTGACTGTGGCCTGTAAATCTAAGATAACAGTGGCGTTATTCCAGGCATAGTCTGCTGGGGCCACCCATGTGACACGCTGTCCCAGAACGCATGATTTGTCTTAGGAACTCTCCAGGTTCAACCAGCATGCCCGAGTGAGGCCCATCAGTTGCCTGGCGTGATGAAGGGGACCGATGGGCACGCCTGACAGCGGCCACTTGTATTTGGCAGGCTCTGTGATGCCAAGTGACAGATGCTGACTCAGTCTGGCTTAAGAGAGAAAGGAAATGCATTAGCTCATGTCATTTAAAGTCCAGGAGCTGACTCAGCTTCAGGCACAGCTGGATACAGGCATTCAGTGGCTGTCTTCAGCGCTCTCTCCTCTTCTCTGGGCCCATCCCTTTTTGAGGGCTTCATGCTCAGACCCTTTTTTCCGGAGATAGTCACATGCTGGGAAAAGCCAACGTGCAAAACTTTTTTACGTGAATGGTCGCATAAATCACAGTGTTTTACACTTTAAGTCTCTTTTGGGGATCTAGTCGTCAGTAGTCTCCTTTATCTTATTTTTATGCCTGCATAGGATTCCACTGAGTGGAACCATACTTCACCAACTGGCCCCCTGCTGAGGCATGTTCAGCTTGCTTCCCGTCATTCTCTAGTACAGACGGCACTGCCTTCTGTAGCCTTCTGTGAGCATCATTGCACAGATGTGAGAGTCCATCTGTGGGACAAAGTCCTCAGAAGTGTAGGGTGGGTCAAACAGCACTGGCATTTTGATCAACTTTGCCCCGACGAAAACCAGTGAACACCTGTATCCAGCTGTGCCTGAGTGAAGACACATAGCCAAACCACCCTCCGTAGAGATTGTGGGTGGGAATGCAAATTGGTGAAACATTTGAATACACCCTTTTTTGGCGTAACTTCACCAACTTGGTTTTTTTCAAACTTTTCAGTCTTTGCCCATCTGATAGGTGAAAATTGATTTCACATTGTGGTTACAGCTTCCCTCCTTATTGTAGCATTAACCAGTTTTCCACGTATTTAGGGAGTATTTGCATTTTCTTTTCTGCAGACCCTCTGTTCCCGCTTCTTACCCAGTGTTTCTAATGGGGGGTAGGTATTTATAGCATACATTTATCAGCTCTCTTAGTAGGTTAAATTTATACATTTACCTGTCATTTGAGTTAAAATGATTTTTCTTTCTATAGTATGTCTTAACTTTTATGGAAATGTTTTCTATGTAGAAATTTTTAGTTTTGAGTAGGTTTTAATCTTTTTTTTATGATTCTGGATTTTGTGTCATACTTGGAAAGGGGCTCTTGGTCTGAGGTTTTTAAAAAATTCCATATTTTCTTCCAGTAACATGGGTTTTCAATGGGTTTTTTTAAACCCATATTTTTGACTCAGATACCTATATATATATATATATATATATATATATATATTTATGAGGAAGATTGGCCCTGAGCTAACTTCTGTTGCCAATCTTCCTCTTTCTGTTTGAGGAAGACTGTCGCTTAGCTAATATCTGTGCCAATCTTCCACTATTTTGTGTGAGGTGCTGCCACGGTGTGGCTTGATAAGCAGTGCTAGGGCTGTGCCTGGGATCTGAACCCACGAACCCCGGGCTGCAGAAGCAGAGCGCATGAACTTAACCATTATGCCACTGGGCTGGCCCCTCAGATACCTATTTTTAAAACTGCCTGAAATTATTTTTGGAAGAAGGTGTAAATCATTGCCCACCTGGCGCGGCCTGGCCCCAGGGGCCAGCATTCTCCTGCCTCACTCACTGTCACAGTGCTCTTTCCTCCCCAGATAAGTACATGCAGATGAACCACGCCTTGTTTTCACTCAATGGGCGGACGGGCTACGTCCTACAGCCTGAGAGCATGAGGACGGAGAAGTACGACCCCATGCCGCCCGAGTCCCAGAGGAAGATCCTGATGACTTTGACGGTCAAGGTAAGGCCCAGCTCTCCTTCCTTGCCCAGGGGGCCAGGGCCGCGCGTCACTGAGAGGGTCCAGCCCTCTGCCTTGTGATGGCCTGTCTCCTTGTGTAAACCGTCAACACTCAGACAATTTTCAGAATCTTAATTACAGCGCACGCCAGGGTCATTTCAGGGGAAAAGAACAGGGAGGAGGGTCTTCCCAAGTCCATCTTGGTCACCTCCCCATGTGTCCATCTCTTGCTGGGTTCAGCAGGGTCTCTCTGAGGTCCCGGTGAGGTCATCCTCTGGCCAGATAAGGAGAGAAATAAAATATCTGGGAAGTGGCCATTTGGTCTTTATGGAGGAGAGAGTTTATCCCCGCAGCGGCCAGTTCTGGGCTAAAAGCTTTTTTCAGATTCATCCAACTTTCAGAGGATGTGTTGTCTCTTTGTAAGAGTTTCTGTTTTCTCCTTTTTTGGGAAAATATGCAAGGTGGAGAAATGAATTGCGGTTTTCATAAGATTAAGGAAGAAAAAAATGAAGCATATGTAATCGAATGTTTAAAGAAAGACCAGTTAAGAAAAGAATACCGTATTCTCCCCCATCGTTTCCTGGGAGCTGGGAAATCGAGTGGCTAAACTCCCTCCCTGTGGGTGCCCACCTGGTCATGGGTGTGTGCGTTTCTGTGCTCAGGGGAGGTCCACCTGTTAGAGTCCAATGGCATGGGGACGCCCATCCTGGCTCATCCTCAACAGCTATGGGAATCCACCCCAACTCTCCGCCCCCATTTCCTCACCCCCAAGAAGGGAACAGTGGTGGTGTCCACTGCAGAAGGGGTTAGGACTTCTTCAGTGAAGAAATTGAGGCTGGCTTTGAACTCGTACAGTCTGGCTCTACAACCCGAACTGAGCTCCGTGCTAGACCACCCACGCAGAACTTGTTAGCTCTTCCCAGGATGGCTCCAGGAGAATTCCAGTACTTACCTTTGATGTTCTAGGTTCTTGGGGCTCGCCATCTCCCCAAACTTGGACGGAGTATTGCATGTCCCTTTGTGGAGGTGGAAATATGTGGAGCCGAATATGACAACAACAAGTTTAAGACGACAGTTGTGAGTAAGTTGCCTGGTTCCTTTCTCCTTTCAAACTTCAGTCGAGCTGACTCACATGTTAGGGATGCACTGGGAATTTGGTAATGCACTTTTGTTGTCCAGGTCTTTTACTTCATTCTTCTTGCACACTACAGTTCAACTCGGAGGGGAACCAAAGGCCTGTGTGGTTAAATAGTTGGACTGGTACCCAGTGCTATGTTTCTCTGCCTGTCACTCATGTCGAGAGACCTGGGCAAGGCTCTTGCTCCCCGTGCCATGACAGTAGGGTGGTCTTCTCTCTGCATTAGGCCCCACCTGCTTTATCTACTGAGTTCAAGGCTAAGAAGCAGAGACACAGAGAGGATGTGGCTGACCTGACCCAAGGGCTGCAGCCTAACCTGCATGATCTTATCCCACAGAGGGCAGGGAGGCCAAGAGAAATGTTTGTTCTTCCATATGAAGCCGGGAAGACGTTGTCTGTGGGCCCCTTCAGGCCTGCCCCCTGGTAAAATGTAGCCCGATGAGCAGCTCATGTGCTGACCAGTGAAACTGGTGTTGTTAGAGGCCAGCAGGTTCACTGCTTGCCTTGCTCTGTGAGGCTCGTTCTGCCCCGACAACTCCAGAACCCATGCCTGTTCTTTCTCTTCAGAGAGCCTAACCCGCGTCCCTCATCAGACAAGGGATTCAGTGCTCACCTCTTCCAAACCACCTCTTCCTGCTCTGCCATCCACATCCCAGAGAGTTGAGACGGGAGATGTATAAAGGGAAGGTGGCCCCTGCTTGCTGAGGGCCAGGCCTGGGACAACAGCTTTACCAGGATTGCTACTGGGAAGAAAAAGATTATTTCTTAGATCTTGATATAGATGCACATTTACATGGTTGCTAAAGAAATTCAAAGCCAATGGAGTTAGAGATGGTTTTACCAGGTGGGGGCAGGATGAACGAGGCCTCTAATGAGCTCTGATTTCCTTCCAGATGACAATGGCCTAAGCCCTGTTTGGGCTCCAACACAGGAGAAGGTGACGTTTGAAATTTATGACCCAAACCTCGCGTTTCTGCGCTTTGTGGTTTATGAGGAAGATATGTTCAGTGATCCCAACTTTCTTGCTCATGCCACTTACCCCATTAAAGGGATCAAATCAGGTAAGACGCATTTCTCCTCGTTTTTATTAAATCATTGCAAAACCGACTGGGTGGCTTGGACAGCTGATCTCCAGGTAGTTCCCGTGAGCTGGCCACGTGTCTAGCCCCGTATCCAGCATCATTTACATGGGGATGGGGAAGGTGGCGAGATAGGATGCTGGGCTCTTCAAAATCAGGCGTCCGCATGCAAAGTTGGGTTATTGATTGATTGTCCACCTGGCACTGTAGTTTGATTTCATTCTGAAAAGTTTGAAGCTATTTGCCTCTCTCGGCCAGGGCTTAAGTCTAGTTGGATCTCCCACCCTCTTCCTGGCTGGCAGCGTGCTCTGGTGGGAAGGACAAAGCCCTTAACAACTGGCGTGAGTTACCATCTTAGGTCCACCTCCTCCGAGTCATCCTGGGCAAGTTACTTAAGCTTTCTGAGCTTCACTTTCTTCTTCTATAAAATTGGGGTGCTTGATTTAATTCTTCTCTGCTGAACAAAACACAGAACCCCTTCGTGCTTTGAGAAGGGTCATTCTGTGTGTGCCTGGGACCAAGCCATGCTGGGTCATGTGATCGGCTCTTAAGAATCAAGAGACTGCGTCCCACCCCTCCAACGCAGCCAGACAGCCTCCCCTAGGGGAGGGGATTTGGGACCCATGAGCTTGGCGCTGCCTCCAGGTCCATTTATCCACGTGGCTACTTTGTCAATGTGGCTGTCGTTATCTTGTATGCAGTTTCTCTCATTTACTTTCCTGCTGGATTTTATGTATCATACTTGATGAACAGGCCCTCACTCGTGTTGAATTCCCTTTTTCCCCTTAGTATTTCTGAGGCATGAGACATAAAATCATAGGTCCTTCTGGATTTCTCATGAGGTCACTGTTGCCCTGTTTTCTAAGGATCGTTTTAATGATTTATATACAAATATAGTCTTTTCTCTTGATGTTGTTTAGAAACCTTGGGTCCTGTGTTTTTCCCCCTAAACTTGAGATATTCCCTAAATTTCTACCTTTCCTAGTGTCATAAATCTGATCCTTTCCACCACTGGGCACTTGCCCCATTAGGTATGCTGGGGACTCTGGTTAGAGAGTGCAGGTTCCTAGGCCCATCTGGGGTGATTTGATTCAACCAGTCTGAGGTGGAACCTAGGAATCTGCATGCTTAGCCAGCTCCTCACATGGCCTTTGGATGGCACCTTGAGAAAACTAGCTAGGCCGAGGCTGCCCATCTTATCATCGAGGAAACAAATTCCTAAGCAAGTGGGTAGATTAAACAAGAACTTGAGAAATGTTTAAACTTTCTGATTTTTTTTTTTTAGCACTTTAGAAATCTCCATCTTCATAATTTAATAGGAATGAGGATACGTTTGTAAGTTCCTGAGGCCTGATGGTTGGCAACCCGCCTTGGTTCATTTTTCCCACACTGTAAACTACGTTAAACCTAGCAATTTTGCTGCAGAGTTTGCCTTTGCAATTTGCCTCTTGTAGATTAGCCAAGTGAATAAGGCTTAGGACAGATGTCTTTTTATGGTCACTGTGCCTGGCTGCGCTAACCCACCTCCGCTGGATTCATCCTGCAGACAGCGGCTCTGCTGTTACCCGCTCCTAGCCGATGTCCTCTGGAAGCGTGAGGGACGTGAGCATTGGAGCCCCTCCCAGGGCCTTGGAGAGAGGTCACAGTTGATGGACTCTCCTCCCTGGCCACCAAATTATGTCGATTCATCTAGAAAATGCTATGAATTAGCTTGGAGATTAAAAAAAAGAGAGAGAACAAAACCTCAAGGATGATGAAATATGTGGCCCCCGACTGCGGGATGCTCTCAATAGGACCTTCTCTCTCTCTCCCTTCCAGCTTCCAGCAAGGCCTGGTACATCCATATTCATGGAGGAACGAAACAAAATGAACAATCCCGTTGTGCACAAGGCATTGGGGGCCTTCGGAACTCAAAAATAGACTTTGCGCATTGTCACTAGGGATGCACTTAAGCTTTTAAGCCAGCTGGAGCTTGGGAAGGGAGGAAAACAGCATTTATTGTGTTAGTGCCTTAAACTCTTTCTCTTTTAATCCTCACAGCAATCCTGTGAAAGAGGTTTTATCATCTCTGCTTTTTAAATATGAGAATTTTGTGGCCTAGAGATGTTAATTAACTTGGTCAAGGTCACACACCTGTAGGACCAGAGCTGGGATTCAAACCCAGGAATGTCTTACTTCACACCCCATGTTCTTCCTACTCTGCGGGCTACCCTTGAGGCCTCCGCTACTCCTAATAAGCCAAGATGCTATCCTACTTCCAAAGATACCTATCTCACTTCCAAAGATACCTATCTCTGTCTCCCTTTCCTCTCTGACACGACCAAAACCAACACGGATAAGAACAGAATCAAACTCTATTTTTGGTGAAATGGGCAAACACCTTTCAGCCCTAAACCCAATATACATGAAGGGCTGTTCGCAAAAGTGAGACTTGGGCAGTGAGAGGAGGTACGTTGGTCCTCTGTATCTGCGGCATCTGCATCCTCCGCTTCAACCAACCACAGAGCGTGTACCACGTTTACGATTCGTGGTTGATGGAGGCTGCGGATGTGCAACTCATGGATGTGGAGGGCCGACTTACGGACTTGAGCATCTGTGGATTTTGGTAGCCATGGAGGGTCCTGGAACCAATCCCCTGTGGATACCAAGGGACAGCTGTACATGTTGCTGGAGACATCCAGCCAAGCGGACAGAGCTCACTTCTCCAATTTGGAGGCCCGGGCCACTTGGCAGCCTCCCTGAACATCGAGGAGTGTTCAGCGTTCCAGTACATTCTAATAGTTGATCAACACGTAGACTGACTTCTTCCCCACAGACCAGCTCCTTAGAGATGCAGACTCTCGGTCCCCACCCCAACCCTCCCACGTCAGAATCTGCATTTTAATAAGACCCACAGGTGATTCACCTCGCATTAAAGCTGAAGAAGCCCTGGGCTTAGACTGCTAGGATTCTGTGGGCGTCCAGACCAAAAACAAACCAGCAAACAAACCAACAAAAATATTCCATCCCCTGGAGGGCGAAATAGATCAGAAAATGTCTCAACAGCAGGATTCAATGAGAACAATGTCCCCAAAATCCACCAGGGAAAAGAAGAGGATGCAGATGCCACAGATACAGAGGACCAGCGTACCTCCTCTCACTGCCCAAGTCTCACTTTTGCGAACAGCCCTTCATTTACCCATTTACACTGTCACTCAAGTATAAAATCAAGTACAGAAATGTTCGAACATGCACAATTCAGGGATTATATGTCTCGTGAGCTTGTATTGAAGAAAACAAAAGAAGACAAACTTAGCCAGGCAAAATATCGATGGAAAACTTCAGTAAAAAGGTGCTGAGTGTTGGACATTTAAAACTTTGTGCATTTCATTGTGTGTGTAAATTTTATATCAGAAAAAGAATACTGTAAGCAAATATTGAGCTCTAGTTAATGAGATGCATGCTGACACATTCACTGGGAAGTGTACAGATGTCTCCATCCTACTTTGAAATATATACACGTGCACGCACATGATAGATTGGTGGCTGGGTAAATGTGATAAAACAAGTCAAAGGTTAATGGTGAGATCTAGGCAGTGGGTGTACAGATGTTCCTTGTAATATTCTTTTAGCTTTGCTGTATAAATGTCAGAAAAATATAAGTCTCCCTTTGTGGGAGAATTATGGTTACAAAATGGAACGCAAATATTACACACCGTGTCGGTGTAGAAATAATAATACAGTTTACCCAAATTAGAGGAAGAAAAGGGAGAGCAGTATAGGGTTGGGCAAGCATGCCAGTTTCCTCATCATAAGCAGTGGGAAGTGAGAGATTCAGTCGATGTTATTTAAAGGTGATAAATCTCCTGAGAGTGAAAAGGTTCTCTAAGAGAAATAATCATCATCATTGAACAAGCCAAAAACTGAATGATGAAAGGCACAGAGGAAAGAGAGGGGGGTGCCCTAATTTGGGCATGGTCTGTCCTGGAGAATCAGTAGATACAACGCAAATAAAAAATTTTCAAGTCGAACGAGGGCCATACAGTGAATCCCCATGATAGGATGTTAAATGGAAATTGTAAGGTTCAGAATTGCTTAGGTCAGGGTCTTATCCTTTCGGGTTTTAAAGGAAACTCAGACATGTGCAGAGACTATTTTGGGAAGCTACTGTTAATAATAGTTCCTTCTGGAATAAGGAGTTATGAGTGGGTGGGAGCGAGACTTTCATTGTTACTGTGGATTCTTTTGTACTACTTACTTAAGACAAGCAAACTCAACTTTGAGATGTGTTGCCTTAAACATTACTTAATTGGGGGAAAAATTCAGCTCCATCTCAGCCCTTCTCTAAATAAAAAGAAACGTTTAAATGACTGTCAGACACAGCTCCTAATTGTAAATAGGGAATGGCTTTTAGAGGAGGATGATCAATACTGCTGTGAACTGCCAAGGGACGGGAAGATTGCCTCCCATTGGAAATCTTTAAAGATACGACACACCCTTGGCTATGCTTTGTAAATGACTAAGTGGAGGAAATAGGTGTGAAGATTCATTACTCTTTTGAGTCTTTTGGCCTCAGGAGTATTTAAAGAATGGAAGCACAGCTGCAGTCACTCTAAAGTCAATGTGTAATGTCCTGTGGATTTTAATTTCTTCTGAGTGAATCATTTTCATTTCTAGATGGCAGGTATTTTGAACTTCTCTGAGTAGACCTGTCAAGGCTGCATTCTGGAGCCCCTCTCTCTAACCGTCAGGATGGGACTTCTGGCTTCCTGAAAGTCAGCCCCTAGCATGGGGCACTGACCTCTCTGCTTCTTGGATGGGACATGTGATCCCTGGGTACCCCAGGAAAGCTAAGGTCTGACAATAATCGCCTGCCTTTGCGTTGTTTTTCTATTCTGCTGCAGGATTTAGATCTGTTCCTCTGAAGAATGGGTACAGTGAAGACATTGAGCTGGCTTCCCTCCTGGTTTTCTGTGAGATGCGGCCCGTCCTGGTGAGTGGAGAAACACCAGTTGGGGTTCCCTGAGCTATGCCTGCTGGTGGGGTGGAAATGGCCAGTGAGTGCAGTTGGCTGATGGACTTAAACTCATTGAAAATTGTCTAGTCAAACTTGCCACATCATTAAAGAGGAATTCCTTTTAGCTACAGATTTACCCAGGGCTCCTAGGTTTTTCCTCCCAATGATAAATAAATGAAAAGCAACAGGATCTATTGGAGTATATGAGGAACCTATTTGGTTTAAAACTAATCTGTCCTGACCTTGTTTTGCCAAAAGGGCCTAATGTGGCCTGTCGAGCATGCATTGTATGCCTGCTTTAAACATTTACAATGTCCCAAAGCCGAGGATGATGCCCTTAAAGATAGGGATGTATCTTCCCCACTTTCGGCATTTCCTTAAGAATAAGCATCTCTTCCTGGAAACTAAGGATTAATTACCGACCTTCTGTGCTCACCTTGTGACCACTGATCTGCTGTGCCAGCCAAGCAATCTCATGACTGTCGTACAAGGTACATTCCTCTTGTATATGATGTATGCTGTTTGTTCCAAGATGGTGTATAACCCCTCTGGACACCCCATTTCTTTGGTGCCCTTCCTTCTTTGGGAAAAGAAGGTCCCGGGCTACAGTCCTCAGACCTGGCTCATAATAAACTCACCCCAATTTTGATTTATAGATTCATTATGGATTATTTGTGTCGACATCAGCATCCATCCTTCTTGGAGACTGCTGTACGATTCTGTGCGTAGGCCATGTAGTTGGAAAGGGTGAAGCTCTGTGGAAGTTCCTTAGTTTCATGTTAGCAAGAGCCAGACAAGAGAGTGCTCTTCTAGATAACCTGATCCTTCCTCGGTGCTTTTCCCTCCTGTTGGGCTTTGGTAATCCCTTAAAAGGTCTGAGAGCATCCTGCAAGGCCTTGTTGTGACCTGTCCCCGGGGAGGAACTTTGTGGACCGCAACTTCCCATAGTGAGCAGCGCTCCTTTTGTGGTTCTCTCTGCTGCTGGAGGAGCTGGCCTTCTTGATCCTTTTGGTTTGCCAAGGCCTTGAAGATAACTTAGTCCCTCTTTGATTAACCAATTTTCGGGTAGACTTGGCAGAAAGGGCTTGGCCTCCTTGAACCTTGAACTATGAACGAGGATGAGGTGAAGCTGCTCAGGACCCAGCACCAAGCTGTGGGGAGTTCGGGTCTTGGGTTTGATGGCGGGAGAGATCTGGATATTGATGGTGATTCTGAGGCTTCAGGATCTTCCTGATGGCCTCTCCCATAGAATGAAACCCACTCGGGATGTGTTTTTGCAAGGCTTCGTACATGGCCAATATACTCTCCCACAATCTTTCCATTCCCCTACCACAAAACCCGGCCTTGGCTGGGGGATTTCAAGGGTCACCCCACCTATCTTAGGATAACCTAGAAAAACTATGGTTCTGGCCCCCAGAGGGCTGATGTGGGCTTGGTCAGTGCTGCCAGATGCGCGTCTTGTTTTCTCTCCTTGGTTGTCCTCTGAGTAGAGAAATCACAGCCTGTACCGTTGTTCTTTTGGCTCTAAGGGTGAAACAGTGATTTGGAAGTTGCTTGTTTGGCAATTTGCAGAATAGAGCTGAGAGCCTTCCAATGGGGAAGGGAGATGGGGGGTGGGCTGGGGATGCCTTTTAGCAGTCATTGTCCACGCAGTAAAAATTCATGAACTTGACTCAGAGGAGAGAACATTAGGCTTTTCTGAATAGCTGTTTCCCTTACGTACAGTTTTTGCAACCTTGATGGTTTAACACTCCAAAGCATTTTAGAAGCACCGAGATGCAGGCGGATGCAAAAATAAGGAAAGATAGAAAGCAGTAAAAACAGGAAGGAGAGACTTAAAGGCACCATAGTTGCGGCCCAAGGGCCTCAGTGACGGCCAAAGGCCTCGCTTTTTGTTGGTACATAATAAGTGTGTGATGGTGAAATCTGTCTTAAGAGGATAAGCGGATGGATATTGAAAGTTTTCCATTTTGAAACAAATTTAAATGTGAACGCTTGAGACTGTCAAAATAAATGTACTGTTTATATGAAAATTCTAGTTTTCACTTGAACCTTAAGTTATGGATCAAAAAATCACCTTCCACGATTCTTCCTGTGACAGAAATGCTCAGTCGTGAAAGTTTCTATAAATTCCTCCTTTTACCAGGTGACTGAGTCATCATCAAGTCCTTGTTGAGAATGCCCACGTTTTAAATTTCTCCTCTTTTAGAATGAATTATGCATTTGCCAATTTATCATTAATGAGACTATCTGAGGTCTTTAATACGTCTATTAAAAGACTTAAGCTAGGGGCGGGCCCTGTGGCCAAGTGGCTAATAAGTTCGAGCTCTCCGCTGCAGCGGCCCAGGGTTATACTGGTTCGGATCCTGGGCGCAGACATGGCACCGCTCATCAGGCCACGTTGAGGTGGCGTCCCACATGCCACAACTAGGACCCACAACTAAAAATACACAACTGTGTACTTGGGGGATTTGGGGAGAAAAAAGCAAAAAAAAAAAAAAAAAAAAAAGGCAAGTTAGAATATATTTTGTACAAATGGTTCAAAAATCCAATCACAGCCTAGACGGTCTGGAGAGTGTAGTTTTATAAGTGGGAGGAAGGGCGTAGATAAAGTTTGCATTTCATCTGTGTGCTTCCTTTGTGTCCTAGGCCAATGCATTCTTTATGCAAGTATAATAACAATAATAATACAAATTTCATGTATACATGCGTAATTTTTTTTCTTTAAAGCTAGTTTTTTTTTTTTTAAACTTAGGCACTCTTGACAGTTGAGGCCGGATCATCCAGGTGGGGCTGTCCTGTGCATCATGGGACGTTTAGCAGCATCCCTGCCCTCGACCCACTAGATGCCAGCAGCACCCCCTCTTGTATAACAACCAAAACTACCACCAGACATTGTCAGATGTCCCCTGGGTGGTAAAATCATCCTTGGTTGAGAACCACTGCTTGAAAGTGAGAGAAGCACTTTTTATACTGTTACCTAATGTTCATTAGCATTTAAATGACTGACAGATTTTCCCGTCAAGTGAGTGGACGATAGATTAATCATTCACCCAAGCTGGGCATTTATATAAAATCCACTTACAAGCAGGGCTCTCATGAACGTCTTTGTGTGGTCACCCTTTTCCTCCTTTAGTTCAGAACTATTTCCTTAGGATTGATTCCCAGATATGGAATGAGTGGGATCAATGATTTTAGCAGGGTGGTAAAATTGTAAAACTTAGGCCTTCAGCAAAGCCTTGAATAAGTGAGCTTGAAGACTCTTGGCTTAGTCAAGCTTACGTCTCCCCAGCCCACCACAGGATGCGGGATTCTCTTGCCTCGGGAAAGAGAACCAGCACTTCCTCTCTAAGTACATAAACCCACCTGCAGACATTTCTTGGAAAAATGAAGTGATAAAATGGGTTTTGGGTGGTGGTAGGACAGCGTTTGTCTGGATACTGCTCTGCAAAGCTGTCATAAACAAACCAAAACAATATAAATAATTTAAATGATGAGGTATCATTAATGGCAGAGGAAATGCATACGTTTAAAGGAAAATGTGTTTATCCAGATTTGACTTCCTTGATGAGGGAAGCTTCACGGGTTGGGTGTGGTTGGGGATGTCGCCGCAGAGCGTAGGGGGAGGTGGGGGCCTCGTGTGGGGTTCTAAGTGGAACGTTGACTCTCCCAGATGTGCTTTCTGAAGGAGCTGTGGCGGAAAAGTTGTGTGTGTGCAAATTTCCTTACAGCTGCCGGTTCTCGAGCTTTTATTTAGTTCCACATCTGTCACCAGGTTCTGAGCGACGCACAGGTGCTGTTTGGTGATTCTGCCCACACGGCAAGGAGGGGTCTTTCGCAGGAGCTGGGTTGTGTTTGGTAGGCCTGGGTTTTCTCACCACCCAAAGGTCAAACCTTGTTTTATTTGTCAGCCACATCCTCTGTGATGCCCGGGAGAGACAGCTTCAGGAAAGTAAACAGCTTCAGGAAAGGCTGGTCTGAGCAAATGATTGATCCGCTGAGGGCCGAGATGGAGTTTAAACTCTGTCTCAGCAAATGTTTGTGAGTGAAGTCCCAGGAAACTGTCAATAAGCACTTTCAGTCCCTCTGAAGAAGCCATTCACATGTCACAATTACTTTGTCAATTCTTAGCCCTGTACTCCATTAGCCATATATATGGTTTACAAAGAGTATTTTTTAACACCACTTTATTACCTACTATATTTAATTTGAGAAACAGAAACAGAAAGGAAGGAGGGGGTTGAAAAAAAATCCCCGTAAACAACCTGTACATAACCACAGATAGCATTGTGGTATGTTTCCTTCTCCTAATAAGGTTTGCATATGATATTTGCATGGTTGGATTCCTATAATACCTATGATTGTGTGCCCTTTGTCCACTTCACAGATGACTTTGAGCATTTTTCCATGATGTGATAGGTTTTTCAAAGCCGTTAATGCCCGTTTCATCAGGTGGAGGTCCCTAATTCACTTAGTTATCCTCCCACTGATGGACAGTTAGGTTATTTTTTATAAATAATGAAGGGCTTCATGTAACATTTTTTGATTAAAATTATTTCCTGAGGCTAGATATTTAGTAATGGAATAATAGAGCAGAAAAGGAAAAAAGTCCTTATAGTTCTGAATATATGTCGAATTGTTCTCTGAAAGTAAATAGTTTCTTTTAAGTTGATGTATTACATGCAGTCTTGCCATTAATTGAAAAGGGGCTCCACTCAAATGATCTAAACTTGTGAGATTCAGAAGAATGGGGCAGGAGAAAGTATGGAAACCTGAATGTTCATCCTAATCATCGTCAATAGCCAAGCTGGCAGTACCTGGAGAGTACGTTTGAGAAGACTGGCTGCCCGGACCTTTGAGAACTGATCTTGGTGTGGACTGTGCTTAGTTTTGTGCTGGATGAGAGCTAAGGTGGGAGGGGTGGAGTGGCCTAGTGGAGAGACAGGATTCTGTGGTTCCTGGCGAGGGCTCAGCCGGAGCAGGTGTGTGAGTCCCTTTGGAGAAGGGCTGTGGCACACACTTCTGGAGTCCTGGAGGACCAGCATGGGGTGCTGCCCTCTGGAACGCAACTGGTCCTGGTTTTTGAGGTTGGAGAGGATTTCTTTACAGTCGGGGAGACCCAGAGGCACAGAGAACGGCCCTCCTTGGGCCCCAACAACTGAAGTTTGCCCAAAGCCGGCCTCAAAGAGCAGAAACTGCTGTGCCTCCCACTAAGACCCGACAACTCAGTGTCACTACTGTTCACAAAAACCGTGAGCACGCAATGAAAAAATGGGCACAGAGAGCAAGAAGAGGAAGAAAGACTCAGGTGGACACCTGTACAGGTGGCTGGCAGATGACGTACAGCTGCTGGAAGCATCCGATGAGAACCCTAACACAGAAGTCGTAAGAGCGTTCAAGGATATCTAAGTATAGCACTGAATAGACTTTCCGGAATTTGAAGCCAAAAAGCGATTTCTTGAATTTAAAAATTTAGTATATAAATAGAGAGATCAGCATTAGTGACCCAGAAGACCACATGGAAGAAATCTCTCAGTCCAAAGCAATACCATCATGAGATGGAAGTCATTAAGGAAAAGAGAGGCTCAGAGGACAGATGCAAATGACCTGACGGGCGAGCATGTCCTGAAGGATAAAGTGGAACAGATGGGTGGGTAGCTATTAATGAAACAGTGAGTAGAGGGAATTTTCTCTGATTTTCTGCTTGAGAGGGCTCACTTGGTTCCTGAAGGGTTGACTAGAAATCACACCCACACCCCTGTCGTATTTTAGTAGAAGTTTTGAATTCCAGGGATAAATCAAAAACCTAAACTTCCCAATGCCTCAAGTTATCCAGAAAGAAAACTTAAGTAGATCTAATATCAGACTTGTCCTCTTCAGCACTGGACACTAGAAGATAGTAGAATGTCATCTGTAGTCTAGAAAGACAGAAGAATTCAGTGTCCAGCCACCCACATGGCTAGGCAGCGGAAATGTATTTGTGGATATGCAAGATTTTAGATATTATTTATCTCACCCAAGAAAGCACCTGAATCAATGGAAACTTTAATCAGAAGGGAGATTTCCAATTAGGGAGATGAAGAGGTGGAAATAATGAATAATTTTGTGGTACAGTTAGATTTTGCAGGATGACAACAGGATGATTAAAATTTTGTGATGTTAAGTGTCAAAGATTCTTGAAACAGAAGGAATACACTATAATGAAAAATTTATGAATAGTCTGGAACTGAAACTACATCAGCAAAACCCAGGAGTAGAGAGGTAAATTAAAGGTGCCCTGAAAGCTTTCAGTTTGATGGTTTGGGGGATCGGTAGACACATAAGGCATCCTGCAAGGGGAGAGTTACTTCTGAAATGTTGATGTAAAAAGAAAATGTAATTTTAATCAGGATTATTGAAAACTGAAGGTAACCACCGTAAAAATTGAAAAGCAGAGGAGAAATAAGGAGGACAAAAAAAGGAGATATACAGAAACTTGACTAAGAGAGTAAAAATAAGGAAAAAGAGCATAAAAGAAGAAATTAAAGCAAAGAAAAATGTATAATAATCAAAATGGAATGGGTATAACATATTTGATTCAGTGAGTGGACTGAATTCTATTTAAAAAGAAGCAAAGAAATCCAACTTTGCAATGTTTACGAGAAATAAGCCTAAAACAAACAGTAAAGAAAGGTTAAAAAACCCCCCAGGAATGGAGGAGTTATTGGGAAAAATTAGGAAGGGAAAATTAAAATAAAGTAGAATTAAAGATGAAAAGTACCAAGAACATTAAGAGGAACTATATGACCTAACGATAGAATGTTTGGTTTACAAAAGGGATATAAGAGTTGCAGGTGTTTAATTAGGAACCACATTACCGTGCTAAATATGTAGAACAAAAGCTCCTACAAATATAAAGATTACTTGATTAAAAAAAACCCAGAATTTAGAATGTCTAGTATACAAAAAAATCAGCAAGGACAGGTGATCAAGCTAATATGACTAACAAGCTTGATGGGAGAGGTACAACTTTGTGTCCTACAGGTGGATAATGTACCCTGTTTTCTTCTATTTTTTCAGAAACTATAATCTTGATTGCATACTTGGTCACAAAAAAAACCTTAATGCATTTGTTTATTACCTGATAAAATGTGAAAGATAATGAAACGATGGCTAAAATGTTCACTATTTGAAAATAAAAAATTCCTAGATGAAATAAATCAAAACAAGTAAATTACCTAGGAAGTAGAAAAACACTTATGCCGTAACTATGTTTAGAAGAGGAAAGGGCTTGCCTTAAAGCTGCGCAGAAGACTGAAAACACATGCACCAAGTATTCGTCTTTTAAAAAATTTAAAACACCAAGAAGAACAAAATAGAGATAAGAGCCAAGTGAATGAAACGCAAAACAAAGAGAATAAAAGACCAATTAAATAAACTCTGCCTGCTTAATAAAGGAACAGAATAAGACCAAAAACCTATAGGAGTAAATATTGAAAAGGAGACTGGACCCCAAATAATGAGAAGATAAATAAATTTGAAAAAGTAGGGCAAATGGATGATCACCTTGAAGAATGTAAATGGGCTAAAATTGTTTAAAGATGCAGTGGAAAACTTCGAGACAAAAAGTCTTATAGAACACACTGGAAGGATGACAGAACACCTATCAGATAAAACTGGTATCAGATCTAGATGGTTTTCTACCTGGATTTAAAGAACATAATTCCAGTTTTAATCCACTGAAGTCAATAGAAAAATCGAAATGCTTCACTTAATGTCTTGAAACTATGTAACTTTCATAACAAGACTGGAGAAAGATAATATTCCTCTGGCTCCTGCCCCCCACTAGTCCTAGATCAATGCCACTTCTGAATACAGATGTTAAAATTCTTTTAAAAAATTAGCAAGTCATTTCCACCTATTTACTAGAATAAAAATATATTAACTAAGTAGTTATTCCAATAATGCAAGGATGGTTTAACACTGGCACAGTTAGCAACACATTTAGTGAGAAAAAGCATAAATGTAACCCAATGAAATAACTAGTATAAATTGTAGTAAGGAGATAAAATTATTTATATTCATAAATTATGGTTATGTATTAAAAAAAAACAGAAAGACTCCAATTTTAAGGAGACTGATTTTTGTTTATTTGTCTTATTAAGTTTAACCACTTTCTCTATTCCAGAAATGACAGTTGGAAATGTGGGGTGAGAGTCAGCGACAGACGGAAAATCTCATTCATGATATTGACAAAAACTATAACACATTAGGAGTAATTTAAATAAGAAAGGTTACAGGGCTTTTATAAGGAAAAGTATAAAATCTGCTGGAAGACACAAGACAAGAAGTAGGAATATGTACCAACCCTTCCAAAATTAATGTTTGGTTGGAATCAGTATATAGTATATATATAAAACACACACAGACAGATGGGAATACAGATGTAAGTGTGTGTTTGCATTGGTTACTATACATACATACTCTAGCTCTGTCTGCTGAGAGAACCTAGAACCAATGACACTCCGCTAGCAATGAGCACATCTAAGCACCCAGATCTTGCTTTCTAAATATCATTCTCCAATAAAAGAAATCAGAGCTCTTTATTCAAGTGATTGATTCAAGAACTGAGACGGATAAAATGAGCCTGGAGTAACCTGAAGTTCTGGTAAGTGAAGAAGTGCTGGAAAAGCATGGGGACACACCACATGGGCATAGGAGCCAAACCCAAAGAGCTCGCAATGGCCAAAGGTAGAGCAATTTGAATAACAAAATAAATAAGGGTGATATTGGACTATAAGCCACAGAATTCATGTGTCCATAAATGAATAAATAACTAAATGAGAGAGAAGAGAGAGCTCTTTCTTATAAAAGAATTCCAATTAATAAATGTTGAAGGAATGAGGGAAATAGAAAGTCACCATTGGAAACCTCAGTAAAAATTGCTGTAGGTAAGATCTATGAATGGGTGCTAAAGTTAGTGAGTGAAAGTTAGAGGAGAAATGAGATGTTTGCATAATCTCAAAGTATCTTTCTCCAAGAAATTTATTAATTGAAAAGAGAAAAATGGCAGCTCTACGGTGGATGAACCTGGCAGACACTGTCTTAACCAAATGATCAACATTACCACCAGTAATAAGACGTGTCGCTATCATGTACCTCCTGAGGACGGTACATTACTTCTGTGGCATTCTTGCCAAAGCTGCATAATCTCAAACAAATCACGAGAAAACATCAGACAAACCCAGATTGTGGGACATTATACAAAATTACTGACCAGTACTCTTCAAAAGTACCAAGGTCATAAAAGGTAAGGGAGGACTGAGGAAACGTCAGAGATTGGAGGAGACTAAAGAGACACAGCAACTAAGTGCAGGTGGGATCCTGGACCAGGAAAAGAACATGGGTGGAAAAAGCAGTGAAAACCGAATAAAAGCTGCCCTTTAGTTAATAACATTGCACCAATGTTTTGGTCATTGTGCAAGGGGTTAAAGAAGATACAAGGGTTTGAAGCAGGAATAATAATAAAATCACAACGTAAACGTGAATTGATATAACCCCAAATTGACATATCTCCAAGGAGAAGATAAGCATGTTTGGGGAAAGTCGCCAGGTCTTTCTCTCTGAAGATAACCCCTCAAAACTGAAAAATCAAGAACTTGCAGTTTAGGCATTCTCTTTTTTAGAAACACTGATAAGGATGGAGAAGTGGTATGTACCGGAGTGAAGATCTGAGTAGGAGAGACAAGATGGGACCCTGGGACCAGCAGGAGAGAAGGCGTGGGATATGGGACAGGGGCCCAGGATGGGCAGTTTACCCATGCAGTTTCTTCTGTATTCTGTATGAAACAAGAGGCCAGGTCGTCAGCTGAGACTGAGGAGGCTTGAGGGGAGCGGAAGTGTGAAACAGTCATCTTAAAAGAGTGGGAAAAAGAATTTCTTAGCAAAATATGGGATTGTATTGCTTAATGTGCTTCTATAACATATGTGTTAAGTATGCATTAATGTTTTATTTCGGATTTTTGCACTGGTGTTCCCTGAGAGTCCGGTCGGTAGTTTTCGGTCAGGTTTCGTTATGGTGGCTTCATTAAAATTGCTTGGCAGCCTTCCGTCTTGCCCAGGCTGTGGCACATTTTGGGTAGGGTCGGAGTTAACTGCTACCTACGTATAACAGATGTTCAAGACAGCTTTTGTGAACCTTTCTGGGCCTGGTTGTAAGAACCTTCTCCTTTTCTTCTAGGATAAAATTAGTCTCTTCAATTTCTTTTTCTCTTATGGGATAATTTTCCCTAATAGGAAATACATCTGTATGTATCTATAATATATATTTTTGAGCCTCAAGATCTTTATAATAAATAAATACACAAGTGTTCATTCTTTTCATGGTCATCTTGGTTTTTTCTTTCACAGGTTCCTTCCATTTCTTCTTGTCTAGCTGTATGCCTCTTCGTATGTCTTATTTGACTGTTTGGGCTTTCACATTTTCCTAGATTAGGTTACATAATGGATTATCTACTTTTTCCCCACAAAACAATTCAGCTCTTGCATTTACTTTATATTTTTATTTTTTGGGTTTTTCATTCAACCATTTCTATGTTTCTCTTTCCTGATTCAGTCTGCTTTTCTCAGGCTTCTGTTCTTTTTTTAACTGCTTGTTTTTGGGTACGTCATTTATTTCATTCCATCTTTTGTGTGCTAATGCGAGGGGACTGAAAGCTGTGCACAGATAGATGGTCTACGGCTGGGAGGGTTTCACTTTTCTTCAGAAAAAAGACTCGGCCCAGGACGCATCGGGCCAGTGGTCAGCTGTTTGCTCGAGGGGTTGGGAGAAAAGCAGACACAGCCGCGCAGCCAGGACACAGGCTGGAATGAGAACCTAGAGCCCCGAGCCATCACCCTAACGCTTGGCCGACCCTGCCCTTGGGAGTCCCCCATTTAGAACTTTCAGAGGACCAGATTCCAACATACAGATTCCAGGAGGAAAGACTCTTCCCATGCACAATGAGCTTGCACATTACAATTTTAAAGCACTCCAGAAAATAATGCTAATACAGCTAACAAATGTAAAAGCAAGAGCATTCACTCCAGTGAATCCGAAAATAACTTTGAAATAATTTTTTCCTTCTGCTGGGAAAGATTTGCCTTGAGCTAACATCCGTTGCCAATCTTCCTCTTTTTTTTTTTTTCCTCCCCAAAGCCCCATCACATAGCTGTGATGCATAGCGGTGAGCATTCTAGTTGTAGGTCCCTCTACTTCCTCTATATGAGCCACTACCACAGCATGGCTGCTGACAGATGAGTGGTGTGGTTCTGTGCCCAGGAACTGAACCCAGGCCACTGAACTGGAGCATGCTGAATTTTAACCACTAAGCCATCAGGGCTGCCTCTGAAATAATTTTTTTTTGGTGAGGAAGATTGGCCCTGAGCTAACATCTGTTGCCAATCTTCACCTTTTTGCACAAATAAGACTGTCCCTGAGCTAACATCTGTGCCAGCCTTCCTCTGTTTTGTATCTGGGATGCTGCCATAGCATGGCTTGATGAGTGGTGCATAGGTCCATGCCCAGGATCTGAACTTGTGAACCCTGGGCCCACCAAAGCAGGATGTGCAAACTTAACCACTAGCTGTCCCCAATAAAGAGAGAACCCAATGAGTAACATGCATTTTAAAAAGAACAACCCTTCTTACTATTAATCAAGAACATGTAGGAATGAAGGGACTAATCAGAAATCCTGGAAATACAATTTGAAAAATCTTGGAGAAAATTGCTTTAAAGCTTAGTAAGTGGGAAATTCCAGAAAGGATACAGTTAAGGAAAGAATTGGTAAATGTGAAGGTTATGTTGGGGAATTTACTTTGAACCCAGCAAGACAAGATAAAAAATCTGAAGAATTATTTTAAAAAAGGAGAGTAGAATGAGAAACTCCAACATAAAACATTTGAACTATTGATGGCGAGAATTTTCCAGCATTGAAGAGACGTGAGTCCTCCAACTATAAACACAGCAGTATAAGTAAGTATAGATTCCTATTGAATCGGCAGAATACCAGGAGAAAGAGAAAATTATGAAAGAGAAAAGACAGGTTACCTTCAAAGAATTGATGAATGACAGTAAGACTATAGCGGTAGCAGCCTGGAGACCAAGGGGCATCTTCAGAATGCTTGAGACACACAGCTGTGAGCTAGATGTCCTGCAATCCTAATAACTGTCATTCAAGAGCAGGGGCAAAATGAAGGCATTTGCAGACATACAAAGACAGATAATTTAGTACTAATAAACCTTTGCAAAGTTATAAAATATAAAACTGTTATATAATACTATATGTAATGCTAAGGACTAAATTAGGTAACATAGTTATAAGTGAAAAGAGACCGTTTATAGTATAGTGTTAAGACTTAAATGGGGTTTTTGTTTTGTTTTGCTTTGTTTGTTACAGGGAGGGAAGTTGTCTCCTTGAGGAAGGGCATAAATTTAAGCGGAATCATTGTTGCCTCTCCCCATGCCTCTCTCAGTACATTCCATTCATCACCAGGGACTGTCCATTTTACCTCCGCTCCTTGTGCGAAGACAAACATCTTTTTACTCCTTTGCACCTTTGCAAGCGGCCAGAATAACCTTTACCATCGCCCTCCCCACTCTCCAAAGTCAGAATTCCGCCTGTTATCCTGGGGGATGTCCATGATGTTTTGTTAGGTCATTAAGGTGGAAAGGAAAATTTGCAGAGCAAGGTACAGTCTGAGGCCATTTTTTGTAAAAATAAATGACAGAAGAGGCCCATTTGTGTATCTTGATGAATGTTTCTGTAGCACCGAAGTCTCTCACTTGAACTGCTGTACCGGTAGGAGCAGCCAGTAGACTTACCTCCCAAGTAGCCGTCCTTTCCACAGTAGTCAGGGATCTTTTAAAAACATCAGAGAGCTGAGATGTCGTCATCCTCCTCCCACACTGAAACCCAGACTCCTTACCTACGAGGGTTTTTTCTTCTTGGCATAATAGAGGAAATATTTTGGCTCAGACAACTGCAAAGCTTAGGGATGGGGCTTGTTTCAGTTATGGCTGGATCCAGGTGCTCACTCAGTGGCTCTGTTTCCTCTCCTCTGGCTTCATTCCCAACTTTCTCTATATGCTAGCAGAGGGGCCACCAGCAGCTGGAAACGTTCATCCCTCTTTCAGCTGATCCCCAAGAAAAGAAACTATCTTTTCCAAAGAGCACCAGCCAAAGCCCCAGGGAGGCCTCGATGTGGCCTGGCCTGGGTGCTGATGGTGGGGAAGTGAAACGTCATTACTGGCTAGAACTGAGTCACATGCCCATCTCTGGGGGTGAAACCTATGATACCTTGACTTTTTTTTGGTTGATAACAGCTTTATTGAGATATGAGTCATACACCTACCTTCCACTTCACTGATTTAAAGTGTACAATCAATGGTTTTTAGTATGTTCACAGAGCTGTGCAACCATCGCCATGATCAATTTTAGAGGATTTCATCACCCCTAAAAGAAACTTCCTGCTCATTAGCCATCACCACTCCTCCCACCCCAGACAACCACTAATCTACTTTCTGTCTCTGTGAATTTGCCTGTTCTGGACATTTCATATAAATGGAATTGTATAGTACGTGGTCTTCTGGAACTGGCTTCTTTCACTTAGTATAATGTTTTCAAGGTTCATCCATGTTCTGGCACGTTACCTGGCCTTTGAAGGCCCTTAGAAGATCTTGAATGATCTGCTGGCTCCTGCCCTCCTTTGTGTCCTCATATTAGGCGGCTCTGTCCCTCCTCTGCTGTGTTCCACTTTACGCACATAGCTGCTCAGAGCCTTTGCATTCAGATGAGGGTGACACAGACAATAAGAAACCAGATTCAGATGAAGAAATGGGACCAGTGGGCAATGCACTTATTTCAGTGTTTCACGATAAAGCCACATGGTGAAAAACAAAGGTTTTTGTAAACTGCTTTCTTCCAATAGAACAAATAATTGCAAGTTTTATCTTGTTAAAATAGGCCCTGGATTTTCTGGGATAATCGCAGTTGCAAAACTTCTGCCCCGTGCTCCCTTCAGTCACGCTCCTCAGATGCCATGTCCCACATTCTGGTTTGGAAGGTGTCACCACACGCTTGTTCTCTCCCCTCCTCTCTAGGAGAGCGAAGAGGAACTCTACTCCTCCTGTCGCCAGCTGCGGAGGCGGCAGGAAGAGCTGAACAACCAGCTCTTTCTGTACGACACACACCAGAACTTGCGCAATGCCAACCGGGATGCCCTCGTTAAAGAGTTCAACGTCAACGAGAACCAGCTCCAGCTGTACCAGGAGAAGTGCAACCGGAGGTAGGTCAGCCCTTCCCCCCACTGCAAATCCTCTGGGTCGTGCTTCTCTAAGCCCAGTGACCTTGGGCACCTGTGGCTGGGCTTCAGGAAAGCCCCCTGCCTTGCTATCTTTAGAAATCCTTTACTGATACCCTTGACTCTCATCCTCTTTGCTTTATAAATTAACTTAGAGTAACGTCTTAAACATCTGCAGCTTCCCCGGTAGAACTGTCATCGCTGGAAAGACTGTTCAGTATCATAGTGAAAGTAAACGATGACCACTAGCTTTCCCCAAGAATGGGCTAGCCCAGTGGTTCTAAATCAGGGCAGAGTCCACCACACAAGGGCTGCTTCTGGTTGTCCTACGGACATGGAGTGGCGGGGCGGGCAGCCAGAGATGCCTGGTGTCCTAGAATGTGCCAGAGAGTCCTGCGCAACACAGAATTATTCCAAAGAAAATGCCCATTGCAGCCTCTAGTGGGACACGTGGTGCTGAGCGCCTTATCCCTATTATCCTCATTTCATCTTCACTTCAGCCTACAGAGTAGCAATGACCCCAGTGCAATAACCAGTGGGGAAACTGAGACTCAGAGAGGTTAAATGTCTTGCCAGGAGCACACCTCTCCGACTCTCAGCCCTGTACCTTCCAGCCATGAATGGCCTGCAGAAGTGTAGACAGAGAAATGGTACAGAGTTCAGCCCAAGGCCCGTGTCTTAGCCCAGTAGGTGATGATGAAATCTCTTTTATTTCAGGTTAAGAGAGAAGAGAGTGAGCAACAGCAAGTTTTACTCCTAGAAGCCAGGGTGCGTGTGTTGTGTGTAAGGGGTTGTGTGTGAGTGTGTGTGTGTGTGTTTGCATGTAGCAGAATGTGCTGTACTCGGACCCTGGGAACATGCTCATCTGTGATGTCATCGTCTCTTCAAACGTGCCGTCAAGATGACATTTCTAAACAAGGCCCAGTTGACGTGAGCTGGGGTGATTTCCTGCTAATTTTTTCATCTTGGACAGTTTCTTAACTTATAATTTTCTATAGAGAATCCCAAAAACATGCTCATTGTTTTTGGCCTCTCATGTTCCAAACCTCATTGAATAAAAGCAATGAAAAGTGTCCGTCAGTTAACCCCTCTGTGCCTGACCTTACACTGAGCAGGCTTCCTTTTCCGGCCTCTAAAGATGTAGGTAGTTGATTTCCACGGAAGATGAGCTGGAAATGTAAGGAACTAATTCAGTAGATTCTGAAAAGGATTTTAACTAAAAGGCAAATGATTCCACAATTAAGGCCATCGGATTTCACCAAGGCCCAAAGGGGAGCCCTGCCCCAGACAGCCACATCTGCCCAGCTTCCCTGCCCCAGGCCAGCAGGCTCAGTTCAATGCACTTTAACTACTACCAGCTGGCTAGCTGGCTAGACCGATCTCCTGCATGGACCTGCTGCAGTACATGAGTACATGGAATCTGTTCCTTAAGACAATTTCCAGTTAATGACAGAGACTTACTTTGTGACTGGAGTTATTGGGGGTGGGAGATGGAAATCTTAGAGCCTCTTTGATTTAAAAAGCCTGTTAGAAACCAGAGACCCACTGAAGGCTCGGCCAGCTTCTTGCTCCCCCCTGCTCTGCCTGCTCGTGAGCCGGCTGCGTGACCACTGGGCAGGCTCTGGGTCTGCAGCTCCTCATCCCCACGGACAACAGGTCGTTCACTGATTAAACGAGGTGATGAAAGTTAGGCTCCATCGGGGACTCTCTCTGGATTACCAGTCTTCTGGAGCAGCAAGCTAAGCCTTATGGCTTAAGCATTAGAAAGCTACAGAAAATCCCAGCTGCGGCCGTCCCCAGAGGGGCAAAGCCACCTGGGACGAGATGACACTCCTCTGCATCTTGAGAGGCAATTTAATGATTTGTACAGTTTGATGATTGAACAGGGCTTTTTAAAGATAAGGATAGTGTTGGGGTGGGGCGAGTGGTCAGTAGAGACACAGCGTGCTCGGGAGAAATCGAGAACCAGCTTATGGGGAAAAAGATGGAACTGTGAACAAGATTGTGCTGGGGAGGAACAAACTGGCGGTAAGACTGGTGGCTTCCCTTAGATGCAACAGGGTCCTGGAAACGCACTCAGCGCTCCCCTTGTTGTCCTGGGCTCAGCCTGCATGTCTAGCTGAAGACTCCATTAAAACCAGCCTGTCCGAGCCAAAGACCTTCTCCCTTCATTCCACAAAAATTTATTGAGCAAAACCATATGTCAAGCACTGTGCTGAGGTCTAGGGGTACAAGGGTAAAAAAATTGTTTTCTTAAGGGGGAAAAAAAAGCTGTGGTTACTGGTCTTATGGAACATAGCCAGGTGCTTCTAAAAGAAATGCATTTTACCTTCCCGAAAGCCAGGAGTATAGGTGACAGCAGTGTGACCAACGTGGGGCTGTTTTGTGCCATCGTTTTAGTTAGTCCTTGAACTGGGAGTTTCTGTTGTATTTGGCAGCCAGCCACAGAGAGGAGAATATTCCTGATGGTAGCAAATGTTGAAAGCAGCTTTTGGGAAAGGTTGGATGGAAAAGGTACCGAGCTGAATGCCACAGGGAAGGAATTCTCAGACTCTGTAGCCAGTGCCCCATTAGCCGTTGGCCAGGTAGCCTAATGATTGCACCTCCACCCCTACTCCCAAGCCCTTTTGGCTCCATTATTACCTTGACCCAGTAGAGCTCAGTTGTTGCTGCTACCTTGTAACACCCATACCTAGCCACACCCAGGCAAAGAAAGAGCAGGTGGCGGGGTTGTACTATAAATGGTGCTGGGAAGAACCTTCTCTCTCAAACTGTCTCCTCCTCCTAGGTGCTATAGTAACTCAAATCCACCATTGGAGAGTATTTGCTTTGGTTCCTCCATTCTCCCCTTAATAGAGTAACACATGAATCTGATTCTCGGTGGTGGTAGGAATTCTCTCAGGAAGGACACTGAGAGGGAAAGTGAAAGGCATAGATGACGTTATTGCTCTTCCCAGAGTCTGCCCGGATGCCACGTCACCTGAGTATAAAATATCTAGCCGAGATTGTGGTTTAACAGTCATATAATAACAACAGTCAATTCAAGTCAAGTAGAACAGAGATAAGAACATTCTAAAAGATGGCAGCGGCGTTGATGGGTCAGAACCATGATTGCATATGTGTTAAGGTGTTGTCATTCACCATTTCCCTAAGTGTATTATATGGAATATCAGTTAGTACATGGAAAAATAAGGGGGGGAGGCTGGTTTGATCACTTGAGTGTGGGAAATTTAGGTTATACAAAGTTACATAATTCCTCTAGGGTTAGACTCAGATGTTCTCATGTGCATGGTGAAGAGCGGTATGGAATATCACCTTTCCCAAATTTGCTCTCAAAACCCTTTTGCCAAGGACTGTCTCATGGCACTAGCATACAGTGGAACATGTCTGAGGACCTGCTGTTTTGTTAAGAAGGCAGCCAGGCAACACAAGCTAATAGTTTATATATTTTTTGACGTAGTTAAAAAAAAGTCTAAACTTGGGCCACCAGGGCCAATGGTCTTTAAACTGGGCCAGCCTCGCTCCTCGGGGTGTCCCATGCTCTCCTGGGAATGCACAGACTCCAGTTCTTTCAGGGGATCAGTTTTCAGATCCCTATCTTCCTATTGTACTCTTTCTTAAGACTCTTCTGCCTGAGAAAGCGCCCTTTTCTCCCTTAGAAAAGAGAACATCTCTTTCCCCATTCAGTCTCGCTGTAGAGCATAACTCAAGGTGTGAAATTCAAAATAAGGGTGTTGAGAAGGTGAAAGCTTCGTAACCACAAGGTGCAAATCCTTTTGGTAGATTGATGGTTTCCGGTTCTTTGCTTTCAACAAAATTGAAGGAACACCCCAGATTTCTGAGTAGGTTAGCATGTAACTCCAGAGGAGTTGGAAGAATTCAGTTATCCCACTATCAGAAGACTCCTCCTGCCTGTCTGCTTATCTGTCTGAACAAGGGTTATCAACATCTCCATACATAAAATTTAAAAGGAGAATAGAATTGATGCTACACTGTGGCCATTCTAACAAAGATGATAACAATCTACAGGTGGATGAAATAATTGGGGGAGGAGCCTTTCTCATCTCATTAAATGATACATTGCCAATGAAATTTTTTATGTTTAACAATTTATTTAAATGTGCACTATGTTTTTGATCAAGCTCAATCCAGAAGAAAATTTTAAATACGGAGAGCCTTATGATTACAGGATATTATGTAATTTTATTACAGATACACAAGCAAGAAAAAGGCCAAAAATAATTAGGCTAAAATTTTGAGGGGGAAGTAGAAGAAAGATACAAATTCAAGGAGTAAAAGGAAAAATGTGGCATTTCCTACTATTACAAATTGCTTTGTTCATGTAATTTCTGAAAAGATGATAGTGCCAGCAAATAAATACTCTGTTTAGAGCCTCTTGGCTAAATGTAAAAAAGAATGTAGCAATTTTATATAAAGATGCAATGTCTACAATTTGCCAGCACTTATATCCTTTGCAACTATGACAACAAATTTTAGACATCAATTTAGAAATGTGCAAGGGGATACACAAATTTTCAAAATTCACTAAGAGGAATCTGAGCATAAAATTTTAAGATTGCTGATCTCGGGCCACTAAAGTTGTATTTGAAAGCACAAAGGATGGCTAAAATGGGCCTTAATCCTTTTAAATTTTAAAAGAAAAGTAACAACTTTCAACTTGCGTGACAGTTTTATTGGCGGCAACCCTAAGAGTCATATTCTAGCCAACGGAAAGTTAATAATTAGATTAAGAAATATGCAGAATCATAACATTGCCATTTGAAAACTACTCAATGATTTGTCTCAGGTTTTTAATTTTCAAAATATTTTCATCTTGAAGAGCCAGATTCCACAGTGATCTTGTCTCGGAAATTTCCACATTTCTTATTCTTCATTAGGCTTTAAAAGGCTGCACTTGTAAACTTGTGTTTCATTATTAAAGCTTAATTTATTTTTTATATGAATAGCGTGTGCTTGTGTGTACATAGAGAATTATGTGAATGAGTCACACAAATGTTGGCTGTTAATGTGAAAATTAAACGGCTGTATTGCATTTTTAAAAAATAAAAATTTGATCAGAATGAATGCAGCAATCTGCCCAGGACTGTTTTTTTAAAGCTATTTACTTTTTTTGGTCCCACATAAAACAATAAATACTTCAGCCGTGAGGTAGGTACAGTGACAATTCTTTTTTTTAAGTGTTTTTCTATCCTATTAAGCTTTTCTCTAGGTTACAAGGCTGTCTTACTTTCAGCAAAAACTCACGCTATGTAGAAACCCAAGATTATAAAATTAATCTCTGACCTTTAATTTGTCAATCTTTAGAAGAATGTTTGGTGCTAGAGGAGCAGTGAGGTTATTATAAACTCCTGTATTTCTCAGCTGAGTGGTGGGGCATGCTGTGAATCACTGAATTTTCTTGCCAACAATCCCCATTGCTCAGGAAGCCATGTTGTGTATCATATGACTGTCCCACCCCCAACCGTCAGCCACTGATGATTGGGTCAGTCACCCTCGTCCAAAAATTTAAGACCCTGCATTAGAAGATGAACTGGGAGTTGTAAAAAGCAAAGAAGGAATTAGAACTGCTAAAAAAATCCTTTTTTTAAAATGGATAAAATCATAACTCTCCTAAAGATATAAAATGAGCACATGTCAAAAAATTTATTTAGCTTGTTAACAAGGGGACCAGAAGATTGTTAGAACTGGTTCAAAGGAGAATTCAAAGAAGATTATCTGTATAGGCTATCAGCTGTCCACATTATCTGATTCTACCTTTCGTTGAATAATTCAGATGATTCTTATCCGCAGAAATGCAGATTGTGTCCAGTGGAGTTTGGATTGTTCATTGCCCCGAGGATATTGACCAGTTTTGCCAGTTTTGTATCTATTAAGCAAATTTATTTGGGTGTCACGGATGGACATGAAATCTGATCCCTACGTTACACCACACGCGAAAAGCAGGTCTAGTTAGGTTATAGATCAAAATGTAAAGGAGAAAATGGTGGCATTTTTAGAAGGTATTCACAACCTTGGAACAGGGAAAACTTGCTTAAAGCAAACAGCAAAGGAAGACTTCTAAATTAGACTCCACTAAAGTTCACAATTGGTGTTTGTCAAAAGAGACAATTAGAAGAGTGAAAAGGCAAGCCAGAGGGTGGAAGAAGATATTTGCGATGATGTAGGTGACAAAGACCCTCAGTCACGTAGAAGTCCCTCTCTCCAGGCCAACAAGCACCTCGCATGAGCGTATCCAGATGGTGGGAAGTGTATGAAAAGGTGCTCCCTCATTATTCATAAGAGAAGAGGCAAATTAAACCCACAATGAGATACCACTGCACACTTCTTAGAGTGGCAAAAACTAAAGCCGAATAATTCAACCAACAGTTGGCAAGAAGGTAGGGCAAGTGGCATGCTGGTTGTGTAAACTGGCACAAAACTACACTGTAGCATGACTGACACTCTCTACTGAGGTTAACCATATGCACGTACTATGACCCAGCAATTCCATTCGTAAATATGTACTCATAGAAACGCATACATATGTGCACCAAGACATTGTGGGGACCTGAAATTGGCCACCCCAAGATATGTCTCTTTGGCATCAGGATTATTTGAGGCTGATTGCTTTTGATAAACTGGGACAGGGAGGGAGGCTCTGAGGAATAGAACTTGCCCTTTGTTAGGACACCTTTACATTTGTAAGGTAAATCTCTATCTGTAAAAGGTGCCTCCCTCTCTGTACCAGGAAGAAGAAGGGAGATGACCTTCTCTCTAGAAACTCTTAATCAATATCAAAGGCAAGAACTTAAATCTGCATTTTATTGTGCTTGTCTGGTAACCTCCTGTAACTGACTTCCCTCCCCCTCCCAACGTTGGCATTTCTTTAAGGATTAAGCATCTTTCCTTAGGCTAGGAACTGATTGCTGCGCTCACCTGTAGACCGCCCAGCTCCAGACAATAGACTTGCCTTCTGCTACGCCCTCCGAGATAGCAGACCACTACCTGCTGTGTCCATCAAGCGCTGTGCCGACAGGGCAATCTTGTGACTATTGTGGGAGGGACATTTCAATCACACGTGAAACACCCTGTTTGGGGGTATATAACCACTCTGTGCACCCCACTTCTTCGGTGCCCTTTCTTCCTTTGGGAAGAAAGGCCCCGGGCCATGGTTCCTCATAAAGCTTTGTTTAATTTTCTCTTGCTATTCTGTCTCATGTGAATTTAATTCATTCTCCGGCCAGACGAACCCACATTTGGGAAGAGGAAACGTCTTCCTCCCCTACAACATGTACAATCGTGCTTACAGTACTATTATTCACAATAGGCAAAAACGGAAGAGTTCTACCAACTGTCTATGGCAGAATGGGTAAATTGTGTTTATACAATGGAGTATATACAGGCATGACAAATAACTGAGCTCTAACAACATGGATGGATCTCACAACCATAAGTTGGGTGTAAGAAGCTACACACACACAAATGTAGTGAAGGAAAAAATAGGACAATATAAATTAGCAGAAGGACATATAGGAAAATGTCAGATATTTGTAAGATGGAATATGTAATGTGAAATGGAATGGCACACAGTGCATATACACAACATGGATACACTTCAATTGTTTGAGGAAAGCAAAATGCAGAACAATGCATACCCAGTGATGCTGTTTATATGTATTTTTAAAAGTACATACAAAACAATATTGCTTGTCACTGAAATACACATAGATAGGTAAAAGTATAAAAATGGGCTGGAAGGAACTGTTCAAAGTCAAGACAAAGACTGAGCCAGTGGGGAAGGCAGAAGCAATGTGACTGAGAGGGAAAGGTAGTTTTAGCTCTGTTGTTTCTTTTTTAAGTACTGAAAGTGTCACGTGCTTGGCACAAATGTAAACGCAGGCTTACCAAAAAGGGATACAGGCATATTCAAGCTTCTTGTCCATCGGTGAACACCTAAACAGAAAAATAAGTAGTAATGAAAAATAAATGAGGCAGAGGGAGGAGTGAGAGAAGGGGAATCAGAGGCAGGGAGAGAGGCAGACGGAGGCTGGGACTGAGAGAAATAGGACGGAAGGTTAGCAGTTAATAATTCTGGTAGTGAGAAAATGCCCTTATATCATTCTTTCCATTTTCCTATTTTTTTAAAATTTCATTTTCAAAAAAAGGAAAGGAAGTTATAAAAAAAGATGTACCAGGCAAATTCTAATAAGAAGAAAGCTGGTGTAGCATGTTAATATCAGACAAATTACAATGGTAGCTACCACTAAGAAGGGCAACGATGATAAGAACTTTGCCGGAACAAACTGCAATAGACACAAACTTTCGTGCTTCTGACAACGCAGCTCTGACAAGCATAGGGCAGACTGGAAAAGAAAATCAACAAGTTCGCAATTACAGTTAGAGGCTAAGAGTCCTCTTTCAGGAAATTACAGATTCGGGGGACACAACAAAGGACACAGAGGATCTGAACAACACAAGTCACAAGTTTGATCAAATGTACACATAGGCTCCTACAAACACACACTGAACTTTGAACCCAGAGAATACACATTCAGTTCAAGCAAAGTATACATTTACAAATATTGACTGTACACCAAGCCACAGCGGGGAGCAGGGTGAACAATTTTAATTGCTCTGCTCCAAGTCCAAACTCACTGCTGCGTGTAAGTCACAAACATAAAGATATCCCCTAAGGCTCCTTACACTTGAAAACTTTAAAACATATTTATAAAATAGTTTTTGGGTTAAAGGGAAGGGACAAAACTGCTCAAGAAAAGAAAAATAGAGCTTTAAGTGCATTTATTCTAAAATAAGAAAAAGTGAAAATAAATGAGCTAAACTTTTAACTCAGAAGCTAGAAAAAACTCAAAAGTAAAAAAAGAAATTAAATTCATGAAACAGAGAAGTAAAATCTAACAAAATTGATAGAATTGTTCTTTGAAAAAGACTAATAAAATAGGTAAATTAAGAAAAAAAGGAAAGAAAGCACAAATGAATAGTTCCCGGAGTAAAAAAAAAAAAAAAAGAAAAGAAAGAAAGAAAAGAGCATTCATAAGTATAGAGGAGATTAAAAAAGAAGATTATGCTTCACGTATTAAGCTATCTGGGAGTCTAGACAACGTAGGCAATATTTATAGGAAAATAAAAATGACTGAATGTTGAGTCACTAGAAATCTGACTGATCCAATTGCAATCAAAGAAACAGAAATAGTGGCCAAAGGTCTGCCTCCCAGGTGGCATCAACTTCTACCAAACGAACATTCAAGAAAAAGGAACATTTTTTTATTGCGTTAAAAAACACCCTCAAAAAATTTGAAGTGTACAGTACAGTACTGTTAACTATAAGCACAATGTTGTGCAGCAGATCTCTAGAAATTTCTCATCTTGCAGGACTGAAACTTTATACCCATTGAACAACTCCTCATTACCCCCTACCTCAGCCCCTGGCAAACACGCTTCCGCTTTCGGCTTCAGTGAATTTGACTGGAGACCGCATGTAAGTAGAATCAGACGGGATTCGTTGTCTGTGACTGGTTTCCTTCACTTAGCATAATGTCCTCAAGGTTAATGCATATGACAGGATTTCCTTTTTTATGGCTGGATGATACTCCACTGTGTGTATAGACCCTATTTTCTTTATCTCTTCATCTGTCTATGGATATTTAGATTGTTCCCACATCTTGACTGTGGTGAATAATGCTGCAATGAACATGAAAGTGCAGATATCTCTTTGAGATTCCGATTTTAATTCTTTTGGATAAATACCCAGAAGTGAGATTGCTGGATCATATGGTAGTTATATTTTTAATTTTTTGAAGAACCTCCATACTATTTGCCATAGTGGCCTCACCATCTTACATTCCATCACCAGTCCATAAGAGTTCTAATTTCTCCACACTCTTGCCAACGCTGGTTATTTTCTGTGGGTTTTTTTCGTTCGTTTGTTTTTTAAAATGGCTATCCCAACAGGAGTGAGGTGCTATCTCCTTGTGGTTTTGATTTGCATTTCCCTGATAATTAGTAATCTTGATCAACTTTTCATGTACTGTTGGCCATCTGTATGTCTTCTTTGAAGGATGTCTGTTGAAGTCCGTTGCCCATTTTAAAATCAGGTTGTTTTTTTGCTATTGAGTTGTAGGAGTTTCTTATTTTGTATGTCAACCCCTTATCAGATGTATAGTTTGTAAATATCTTCTCCCATTCCATAGGTTGTCTTTTCATTCTGTTTGTTTCCTTTGCTATGCAGAAGCTTTTTAGTTTGACGTACCCTGTCTTGTCTATTTTTCCTTTTGCTGCCTTTGTTTTTGGTGTCATATCCAAGAAATCATTGCCAAGACTAATGTCATAAAGCTTTTGCCCTCTGTTTTCTTCTGGGAGTTTCACAGTGTCAGGTCTTACGTTGAAATCTTTAATCCATTTAGAGTTGATTTTTGTGTATAGTGTAAGATAAGGATCCAATTTCATTCTTTTGCCCGTGGAAATCCAGTTTGCCCAAAACCATTTGTTGAAGAGACTATTCTTTCCCCATTGTGTATTCTTGGCTCCCTTGTCAAAGATCAGCTTCCTGTATATGCGTGGATTCATTTCTGGGCTTTCTCTTCTATTCAGTTGATCTATATGGCTGTTTTTATGTCAATACCGTATGCTTTGATTACTATAGTTTTTAAATATATTTTGAAATCAGAAAATGTGAGCTTTGTTCTTCTTTTTCAAGATTGTTTTGGCTTTTTGGGGTCCTTTGTGGTTCCATATGAATTATAGGATTTTTTTCTACTTCACAATACCAGAAATAGGAACCTTAAGTTGCTTAGAATAGACCTCAGAAAAAAATGTTCAAGACCTGATTATAGAAAACTATGAAACTTTGGAAAAGGGAACAAAAAATAAATGGAGAGATGTACTATGTTTGTGAAGGAAACAACTCAAAACTGTGTATGTCAATTATCTCTAAATTAAACTATAATATTAAAGCAAATCTAGTAAAAAAAAAACCCTCAAGATTTTCACAGAATTTTATAAGCTGATTCTAAAAGTTACATGGATAATGTGTATAAATAGCCTGGCAATTTTGAAAAGCAATCAGAAGGGGACATAGGTCCCAGCAAATATAAAAGATCTTATAAATCCTTAATAATTGAAACTGTGTTATCTTCACAGTGAAAGATATAAATAGATTGACTGGAGAAAGAGGTGAGAGAAAAACAGGGAGATGGGGGGGGAGGGAAAGAAAGGGGGGGAGGGAAAGAAAGTGGGGGAAGGAGAGAGAGCACTTGAATTTAGCCGAAGGACGAATTACCCAATTATACTGAGACAATTGCTCATTTAGAAAATACCAAGTTAGAACTTTACGTCATTCACAAAACTAAATACCAGATAAAGAAGGTAAAAGACAGAACTTTAAAATTGTTAAAATGTTCAACATCTTTTTTCTTCAGAATGGGACTCTCAAATATCAAAAGAAACAACAACCAAGAAGATGGATTAATTTGACGTCAAAAAGTACTGAAACAAAGTTAAAAGGCTAGCGCTCTAGAAACTATCCATGTCCTCTGTGATGGCAGATATCATGTAGAATACATCCTACAAATCCATACAAAGAAGGTGGGCAAACCAACAGGTAAGTGGGAAAAACACAGGACCATGTAATTCACCTGAGAGGAAATCCAAAGGCCTAACAAGCATCTGATGAGATTCTATCTTTAGTAGTAATCACAGAAATGTAAATTTAAAAAAATGATACATCATTTTTTACTCATCAGTTTGGCAAAACTTTAGATGTGAGAAAGTTCTGCCAATGTTGTGAGGGACCTAGGAACTCTGGAGGGAGGGTAAATTCGTACAGCCATTTTGGAAGGCAAATGAACAGTGTGGCCAGCCTAACCCCCACCCATGATCCCACCCCCCTCACCACCCTCCAGTGCTGGTCTAGGGGCAGCTCCGGGTCTCAGTTCTGGCCAATGGGTGTAAGAAGAAATCACTGAGTGGGCTTTCAGGAAGGCTGTTTAAGAGGCGCAGGGGCAGCTGGCATTTCCCTTTCACCTTCTCTTTTCTTCTTGCCTGTAATGATGCCTAGAAGTGCACCCACCTTCTCCGGACCACGAGATGAGAATCGTTAGAATGAGGTCTAACAGTGTGGAAAGATGGAGCCTGGTCCCTGATATCACCACCCCAGACCTGCTGACCTCTGGACTCCTTGTTACATGAAAACAACAAACCCCCGTTTCTTCAAGCTACTCTGAGGTCATTTTTTAAATGAGCAATTGAATGCATGTCTGATACAGTTGAACCTATTAAAACTTCCATTCTACTTCCAAGTGTCTCCTGTCGAGACTCACTTGCATGTGTATCCAAGGGGATGTGTAGGAGAGCATTCACGGCTGTGCCATTTCTAAAGTGAGATAGTAGAATAAACTGAATAAACACCACCAAGGAAATGGCTGTATCAGCGGTGCGGCATTTACGCGATGGCATACTGGGCAGCTGTTGAAAAGAATTAGGTGTATCTACCTTATTTGATGGCCATAAATAAGACACATTTCATGCCATTGTTGTATCAAAAAGTATCACACATCCAGTGGCTGAAGGCCACTGAGCTCACATGCTGAGGTTTCTCCCTTGGAGCCGGGTTACTACAGCCCAGTGTGTGTGCCCAGGGTGGGCACCAGAAAGGCAGTCCGGGAAGCAGACCTCTCAGCTCCCAGACTTTACTCTGGAGGTAGATGAGTCATGCCAGTGGCTTTGGGGGATTGGCAGGGAGGTGGCAATGTAGTGCTACCAGAGGAAGGTGGACAACACGAGTTAGGAAAGTCCTGAATGTGCGCAGAGAACAAGAGCTCTTCCCACATCTGGGGAGTTACCGGCTTCTGGAGCAGCCTGGGGTGGGCACGGGGCCAGCAGTTCCACCTGCTCTGAACACTTCTGTTCCTAACTGGGCTGGCCCGAGCAGGATGTGTCTTATTGTTTCCCAAGTTTGAGGCAATGGAATGACTAGAATAGTAATCGTAATATCAAGGACAATGCATTGTTTGAAGCCATCATTATTATCGTGAGGAAGAGTGTCCCTGAGCTAACATCTGTGCCAATCTTCCTCTATTTTGTATGTGGGATGCTGTCACAGCATGGCTTGATGAGTGGTGTGTAGGTCCGTGCCCAGGATCTGAACCTGCAAACCCGGGCCACTTAAGCAGAGAGTGCAAACTTAACCACTATGCCACCAGGAGGCCCCATGAAGCTATTATCGACTCTACTGCTAACACAGTGATGGCCAACTAGAAGGAGAATTACCAAGACTCAGGCAGTGCAGAAGACTTTTCAGGTTTTCAGAAAATGAAGAGTAAAATATTTACGATGCATTTTACAAATACTTTTTGACTTACGTTGCTATATTTACCGAAATATCAAGTTCCATTGAATTCTTGAAATGTTTTTCTTGTTGCTTGAATTCTGTGGTATTCTGTGAAATAGTTTCTTTTACTGCATTCACAAGGTTGCTACTGGAATTCTTTCAAGTGTATCATTGGGCTGCATAGTTTGTACCAATATTTACTGAAATATTTATTTTTCTACATGCACAATGGCTACTGGCAGAGGAATTTATTCAAATGTGTTATCGTTTGCTACATGGCTCTGGCAGCTTTTACTGATATTTGCTTTATTTTGCATGTACTGCAGAGGAATTCCTTCAAATATATTTTACAGTGTGGCTTTCTTTTTTAGTTACCAGCATTCAGTCAAATGCCGTGTGCCAGATTACCTTCTCTTCCACCAGCCGGTGTGTTTCCTGCTAGCTACATAAAAGGATCATTGACAGAAACATACATACAAAATTTTTGTTAGCTAGGTAATTTTATACTGACATTTCAGTGTGGTAGAATAGTGCTGCATACTCAGAATTTAAGATTTACTGCTGGATTTTAGTATACATGTACAAATGACATTTTTCCCCTCAGAATCACTCACAATAACTTCTAATACGTATATTATGGAGAAAATACCTAATTCTTTACATAATTGTAATATCTTGTATCTAGAATGACCACACAATTTATTATACAAAATGGGACACATTTAAGAGTGAAAGGGGACACTATTAAAAACTAGGATGGGACTACAGGCATTAAATTGGAACCGTCCTAGGCAACCTGGGTCATACAGTCACCTTATTTATACACCTGTACACCTCCTATGACAGCAAATGAGGAATGTATACTAATGTCAGTAGGTCATCAGGATGTATTATTTAGTGAGAAACACAAGTGGCAGAAGGAAATGTGAGGCAGGAGAAAATAGTATGGAGAAAAATGGACACTACGGCCTTATTTTCTGTACAAATATACACATATACAGAAATTGGGGCATTTTGGTAAAGGGTTTTTTGACTTTATATCCAGTGTTTTTACAAGGAAAATGTATTCACGCACTATTGGTATAATTACTTTTAAAACTAAAAAGAAGTACTCAGAGTGTGTTGACTGATATGTTATTTTGAGTTGTTTTTTAGCCCAGCATGGTTTAAAGCCAAGACACACTGTTGCAAGTGTTTAAATACATAAAAATTTAAAGCAGAGTGGGCACAGATTAACATTTTTTTCTCTGGCATAGTGTAATCTACTCTGCAACTTCAAAAAAAGACCTCTCATTTTCTGTTTAGAGCTCAAAACATCATCGCATTGAGGTACTTAAAACCACAGTAAACAAACTAGCACCTGTTATGTAGCACCATCATTATCTGAACATGCAGTTCTTCTTCTCAAAAGCTGGGCCTACGTTGCTCATCACTTACTGAGCATTCCACTTGAAGGCCTCAAACCCAACCAGCACGTCTTGCATCTATTCCTGTACCCCACCAGCTCCGGCTCCAAACCCTTCTGCCTCTCCCAGCAGAAGCACTATTAATTAAGGATCTATGTGCATAGTGCTTTGCAGGTTACAAAAGGGCCTCCACGCCATTTGATCCACACAAGCTCCCCCGTGAGATGATGAGGGAATGCTTTATCTCCTCTTTACACGTGAGGCATGGATTTGCCCAAAGTCTCATTGCAAATAAGAGATGGATCCTGCTAAAGGCCTAAGGCAGTGCAAGCAAATGCATGTGCCCCTTGAGCACTGAGGGGCCAAGATCACCCACCACCAAAGAATTCTTTTCCACTTGGGCCAAAGGTCTAAGGTCTTCCCAGTGCTTAGACAAACCTCTGCTTTGAAGTGCTTTGAAAAAAGTCCACCTTTCTGTAGGAGAATTTAAACATATAAGGCATCTCTACGAGTTGGGCTTTGCATTTTCCTTTCCTTTGGCAGATTTTTATTAAGCCCATGCTCCACGCCTGGAATGGTGTAAGAGACTATAGGGGAGGCAGATATCCATCAGCAGAGAGGAACGCTTGGGCTCTGCTCTCAAGATACCGATTTAGAATGCAACTTGGGGAGGGGCGATGAGGACACGTGTAATATGACTAACGTCACACTGTGATTAGATGCAAAAACGAACCAACTATTCTTGGAGGATGTCCTATGGGTTATTAGGGCTCTAACATGCCGTATTCCTTACTTTAAATGAATAGGATTCCAGCAGATTAACTGTCCTAGACACACACACACGCCCCACCACACCCACATTCACATGGTAAAACAATGCTTTGCTTGTTGATGTAAATTGATACGAGTTTGTACAGCAAAAGTCGCTATGCACAGTTACATGTTTTTTGCAATAAATAAAATAGTTTATTTTAATTGTAATTATAGTCTGGGTGACATTTGGCCTTGAATAGTGTTGTGCTAAAATGATAAAGCCACCACAGACATGGTAGTCAAGAGTTTGGTGTCTGGATGCAAGTGGACGTGGCTCAAATCAAGCTTCCCCACTTCCTAGCGACTAGTGACCTTGGGTAAGATGCTCTACATTCCTAGACCCCCATTTCCTCACATGTAAACCAGAGATAATAAATGTACCTACTTCTTAAAGTCATTGAGAGAACTAAATGAGCTTAAGAAATAGCGAAAGCCTTACACAGAGGAAACGTTCAACAAATCGCGTAATTAACTATTAAGAATGATCATCTGTGAGTAACTTGGTTAACGAGGGTGGCAGGTTAATATCCATCATTATCCCAGTGTTGAATACACCCAGAAGCAAAATCTCCTGTGAAAGTTACTGGACCACAACTCAGCGGGGGTGTTGTAGTTGCCCCAGCAACAGAGCAGCTAAGGCCTCCTCACAGCTGGGCAGTTTCAGAACTATATCCGCTATTCAGGACACTAGCTCCGAGGGACGGTTAGGAGCACAAGACTCATCCTCATAACAAAATTTAAAAATATAGATATTGGTAAGAAAGTATTTTACTTTCAGATCTGTAATAAGGCCCCCCTGGAGGACTGGAGAAAAAGACATCTAGAATATTTGCCAGGATTAAATTCCTACATCCTAGTAATGAGGAATTTTTTAATTACTTGCATGTTTCAACCAGCTCTGCTAGAAATAAACGTTGCAAATTACTGCAGATAAACCCCTTGCTGGATGAAAGACACTTGCCCGGGTCACTTTGCTCCGTGTAATTTTGTAGTGAGCTAGATTTCCCCTCAGTCATAATTACCTGAGTTTGAAAACAAAGGTATCTCTCTTGGTGTGCATGAGTTCTTAAATACAGACAGGTTACATTGTATGACTCTGCACAGCTTAGAGATGCTGTGGTTTCACTGGCTCCATTTCTGGTTAGATTTGCAATAGCAAATGGCTGTCTTGGGCTAAAAGATCAGGTAACGAGGCCCAACCAGATGGGTCCCAAAAGGCACCGTTTGGCCAAAGGAAGCAGCTTCCCTGTGGGCTGGAGAAGCCAGCACTGATATGTGGCAATGATTGCCAGTCAACAAACAACAACTGGGCCTGCAGAGAGGAGGAGGCAGGAGGCCACCTGAACCTAAGGTTCTTTTGTGAGGCCCACCTCCCTCTTTCATTCAGCAGAAGTGTGCTGAACACCTGCTCTAGCAAAGCACTGGGAGGGGAAGAGCAATGGCGAATTCAGGAGCCTCTCATTGAGCATCTTGCAAAGGGAGCACGGATTTGGTATCAGGCAGCATTTTTCACCTCCTGGTTGGAAGATCAGAAACACCTGGAGGGCAGATTCTTACCCCATGCAGACCTTCTGAGTCAGAACTGCCAGGGGATGAATTTGGAGTCTGCCTATATATTCTTATTGTGGTCAAGTAGACATAACATAAGGAGTTCTGAAATCGTTGGTTCTGATTCTTTTTTCCCCGGTTTGGGGGTTGTTTTGGCAAAAGGACTGCCTCCTAGAGCTTCCCACTCTGCTGTTCTGCATGACGTCACTCCTGTGGAGTCCATATTTTCTTTTTTTTAAATAAAAATTGTATATATTTAAGATGTACAACATGATTTGATAGACAAAGTGAAATGATTACTATAGCCAAGCTAATTAACAAGGTAATTACCCTCACATAGTTAATTACTTGCATGCTCTAGAAATAAATAAATCTAGAGCTCTAATATATGGCATGATGACTATAGTTAATAACACTCTATTGTATTGAATAGTGGCGTCTGTATTTTTAACTTGGGCCTCCAGGGTTCTTATTTTCAGGTTTAAAGGAAAGGATAACTGGGATATAAGAGCTGTAATCTCAGATGAGATCACCTGGCTGATAAGTGCATTCAGCCAATCAACAAGCATTTATTGGGCAGACGAAGGGATTGTTCTGTGTTCTCTGGACATAGAAGTTGACAAAACAGACATAGTCCCTGCCTTCATAGGATGCTAAAATTTTGGGGAACAAATCACTTTGTCAAACAATTTTATCATCTTAGAACAAGAGAGTTTGAACTAGACCGCGTAGTGTCTTGGGGGCAACCCAAATATACATGATTCTAGAAAAGGAAATTAGTCCGATTCTGGGAGAACTCTAGCAAGTGTTAAGTTGCCCCAGGGGCTAAGAAAGGCTCCTTTTTTGTAAGGAAGGGGGCACCCAGGTAAACAGAGAGTGAGTGCCTTGGGAAACCACAGAGTATTTTCACCTGTGCCCAGGAGTGGACTGTGGAGACTATAAGCCAAGACCTTTTCCACTTCATGGAGAAAAACCCAACTCAAGAGACTTTAAGCAGAAAAGAAAAGGTACTGAGTGAGACTCATGTTACAGGATGACCCAGAATGACGTTAGGCTTGGGCATGGCTGGGTGTGAGAGCCCCAGTGATGTCTTCAAGGACCTTCTCCCATTTCTTGGCTCTGCTGTACTTAACTCACAGCTGGAGCCAGGAGCCCAAACAACATTTTCAGAACTCAGTCTCTCCTTCTGGGTAGGAGAGTCCACGGCAGCCCCAAAGACTATCCTCCCAATGAAGCAACGCTAGGAGAAAGAGTTTCTCCAAACAGCTCCCAGAGAAAAGTTGAAAGATGCTGATTGGCCCACCTTGGCCCAATGACTGATGTCAGAAGAATGGCAGTCTTCTGATTGGCCAGATTTTGCAGGTGGAGCTCAAACTCATGGAAGGGCTGGAAATGGGTTTCTCTCATCAAAAAGGAGAGTGCAGTGTCATTCTCCAAAGCAAGGGATGCTAGCAAACTGACAATTTTAATAAGGCATGAACTGCTGGTGTTGGCCAGCTAACACGAGGTCATTAGCCCCAGGGTGCATAGCTGAGTTGGGGCTGGAAGTAGAATCCTGCTTCTTCCACCCTGTCTGTAAGGCCAAGCGAACTGCTGGGCATTTGGAAAAGAATACTAGGTAGGAAATGCCCCCACAATTGTTAGCAAACTGATTAAAACTACACCAAAGCAATACTGGCTTTCTTATAATGACCATGTTAGGTGATTTAGGAAAATAAAACTTTTTCTTGAAAAGAATCTCTAGGCCTACTTGGTAGGCTTGAGAAATACTATAGCCTAGATTATCTGCTGCCAGAATGAGTCATTTGGACCACCAGTAACTGCTGCTGCTCTTAAGGGGGCACCATCTGCCAGAACAGCACTAAGGAGATCAAGTATTTTGATATAAGAAATTTTTATATGTTGAAGTACATAGGGAAGCCATTTCAATTTGAACTTGATTTGGCCTGAATTTTGTTTGAGCCAAAGAAGGCTGACTTACAGCCTGTCAAACATACATTGTACATCTGCTTTAATCATTAGCCTAAAGAATGTCCTCTTTGAAGACAAAAATAAATGCCTCCCTTCTTATGATGCCAGTAGTCTTTTGAAGATAGGTCTCCCTTCCTGTGACACCAGGGTCATGTTGACCCGCTGGGTATGTGCTAATCTGTAACAAAATATCTCCTCGAACCCTTGAAAGAATGTACCCCTGTCATGCTTGATGTATGTCTCTTTGTTTGGAAATGGTATATAACTGTACTGAACATCACACTTCTCCAGGGCGCTTTCTTCCCTTGCGAAGGCTGTGACTCCTGGGTTATAGTCCTCAGTTTAAATAAACTCTCTCCTCTTCTTTTGCAATAGAATGATTACTGATTATTTGCGTCAACAATTTCAACAGGCCTGCTGGGCCCCTCTTCCTTTCTGCAGACATGGGCAGCTTTGGCATTACCTTTGGGTTCAACCACAGTGTTCTTTGTCGTATAGCACGATCATTCCACAGGCTTCTGGATAACTGCCCTTTACTCCTTGGAAGCAGTGGTTGGGGTGGCCGTGCTGGGTGGCTTATGCCCAGGTGCCTAGGAGCACCCCATATGCACAGGCATGAGCATCGTTTCATAGCTTTATGCAGGTTGGGGGATTCAATGAAAGGTTGAGGGAAGGTGAGGGCAGCTGGGAACCCTAGAACTAATGGAATTCCTTAACTGCCGTATCTTCTGACCTTAGAAAGCAAAGGAGTCACTCTTCAGATAACAGACTGAGTAAATTGGTCAGTTTTCAGCTGCGACATGGAGGGAGGACAAGTAGGTTTCCACTCTGCCCACATCCTTTCCCCTTCTCTCAACATCTCACAGCGTTTAATATTTCCACCCTATCACATGCAGAATGCCCTCACTTATTTACTAGACCTCATCTAGTCTTGACTTAGTTAACATGCAATTCTAGAAGGCTGGCTATTTTTCCAAGTCTTCGACAGATTAGAAACAGTAAATTATGTGGGCACCAGAAAGGGGAATTCACCCTTAGAGGAAAAACAGCAATCATTTAACAAATACTTATTGAACTCCTGTTTTGTGCTAGGCGTTAGGGTTACAGCAGTAAGCAAGACAAAATCCTGCCTTCATGGAGCTTATAGGCACTAGGCGAATAATTACACAAACTATTACAGTTGTGATACAGGCTATAAAAGAACAGCAGAGTGCTGTGAGAGCTTACAGCAGGAGGACCAGACCTAAATTGTTGGGATCACGGAAGGCCTCCAAGAAGAGACGTAAGCTGAGACATGAAATAAACACTGTACAGGCCAAAAAGGGGCAAGAGGTACAAGAAGCTTGGAACCCAGGACACTGCAAGAAGCCAGTGTCGTTTGGGCAAAGAGGGCAGTGTGGTGTGGGAGGAGTATGCCATGATAGGCAGGGGCCAGACCAAGCAAAGCCTCTTGGGTTACATTAAGGATTCTCAACCTAAACATGGACCGAGTTTGGAGCAGGGAAGCAACGTAGATTTACATCTTTATAGGATCGCTCTGCTTGGCAAGTGGAGAATGGATTGAAGGCAGGCAGGAATGGATGTAGGTGGAAGAAAAACATATTATTGGAGTCTAGGGGAGAGAGGTGACACCTGATACTGGCATGAATACAAGGTAAAATGAATGGGCTGAAAGGTGGATTAGGTGTGTCAAGTGAAGGGGAGGCAGGGGTCAAAGAAGATCCCAGATTTCTGGCATGAGAAAGTCAATGGATACTGGTGACATTTACTAAGAAACCCTGAAAGAATTTGGAGGGACTGTGAATTCCATTTTGGACATGTTGACTGCAAGATGGACGTGAAATATCCAGGTGGAGATGCAGAGGTAGTTGGATAGATGGAGCTCAAAAGAATGGTCTGGGCTGGAACGATAAATTTAGTGGTATATATTTGGAGTAGAGATGGATTAAAGCCAGGGGCTTGGACGAGATCACTTAGGGAGAGAGTATGGTGTTACAAGAGGGCCTAGTACTGAGCACTGCAGAAATCCACTGTTTAAAACTGAGGTGGAGGTGACGGTCAGCAAAGTGATGAGACACAGAGGAGTGCGGTAGCTAGGCTCCCACATGGTCTCCAATGATCCCTACTCTCCTGCCATTTATGTCCTTGTGTAATCTCTTCCCATGTGGAATAGGGTAACCTGTGTAGCTAATACGACATTGTGGAAATGATAGTCCACGACCAAGGTTTTATTGTGGCTATAAAACCTTTCAAGACCTCAGAGATACCCAAGGTGGTGCCTTAGAGAGCTGTACAAACAATAAGGCTTCTAAGAAGCTAAAGCGTGTTGTCCCTCAGCAGTCTGTGCAGAAGCCCAAGAGAACTTACCCCAAAGAGAGAAGAGAAGGACTTAAAGAGTTTTGTGGGGGTGGCTTTTGCTAATGGAGTGAACTGCAAGAAGACTCATAAGAGGCACATAAAGTGTTCAAAATAATTATATTCACAGTAACACTACCAGCTTGGACGGAAAGGGATACAGTTCAAAACATAAAGAGGCTTCAGACTCCCAAAATTCTCCCGGCAGGAAGCAGGCTGAGAAAACGATGCAGCTGTCAATGTGGGCTACCTTTCATGGAAAAGGAAGGATGACTCAGAGCATGGAGCCAAGAGCCCAGAGTCCAAGATGGCCTCAACACTCCCCACCTTCTGGTATTTACACCTTTGGGTAATTCCCTCTTACTGCATAGGACGGCTCTGTGTAACCAGCACAGTGTGGAGTGCCACTGTGTGACTTGTGAGGATAAGTCATGAAAGACACTGCAGCTTCCACCTTGCTCTCTTGGGTCACATGCTCTGTGGGAAACCAGCCTCCGTGTCATGAGGACATTCAAGCAGTCCTAGAGAGATGCCCACCTGGTGGTGAACTGAGGCCAGCTGCCAACAGTCATGTGGATGAACCATCCTGGGAGTGGATCCTCCAGCTTCAGTCAAGTTTTCAGCTGACGTCATGAGATGACCCTCATGAGACTATACACAAGAGCTACCCAGTTAAGCCACACCCAAATACCGGACCCACAGAAACTAGGAGGTACTATTTGTGGTTTTAAGATGATCCATCTTGGGGTGATTTGTTACATAGTGATAGAGAATTAATATGAAAAGGACCAGAAGAGCGTGAGTTCGCGACAAGGAAACGAACCATGTTTCAAGGAGAGAGGACAACTGCGTCAAATGTAGAATGGTCGAATGTCTCATATCTGGATGACAATAAAGCCTATATATTGATTCGGAATTTCATTCAGATAGCTTGATTGTGGAAAACAAAAACAAGCAAAACCCCACCATAGTTGGTTTAAGAAAACTGAGAAGGATCTTTCTTTTGAAGGACTTCATTACAAACATGTTTTGGAAGTCGGTGATACCTCTCAACAACAATAGATAAAGGTCTTACTGTACTCCCCTGGTCTATCAGTGACCTTCTCGTCTGGACATACTAGCCTGTCATTACTAGCCTGTAAGTCTGCCGAGGATAGAGAAACCTGCCCATTCGCATCTGGAGTGTTAGATACGCTGCGGGTGCTCGTACAAGAAAACCCGGGACTGAAGCAAAAGCTTCTTATGAAATCAAAGACTCGAAAAATAGTTTACAGAAAACAATCACACACCACCATCTCATTTTTATGTTGCAATTTATATATTAAAAGTACTTTCACCACATCTTATTTTACGATCACAACAAACCCTGTGAGGTAGGGAGGTGGGTTTAGAGAAAGGGCAAATAGTCATTCCCATTTCCCAAATGAGGAATCTGAGGCCTAAAGAGGCTTCAGTTACTTGGTTAAGGCCACACAAAATATTCACGGTTGCAGGTCTTCTGGTATCAGATTGAGCACTTTTCCCAAAACACCCAGGCGCCGTTCACCAGGGAGTATTCATCTTCCCGACCAACTCTAACGTAACCGTCCACAGCAATCGATCCTCTTCTCAAGGGTGGAACACTGCCCTTTCTGCAGCTGGAATCACAGAATGGGTAAAGATTCGCTGTCTTCTTTCCACTTTGGTTCTTAGCAACAGTACAACCTGAACTCTTCCACGGCAGTCCCCGGGGGCGGCTAGACAATGCGGCCATTGTTCAAAACACTGCTCCCTGGAAGCTGCCTTCAGAGAACCCAAATTCTTCCCAGTGAGAAAACCAGTCTGTTAGTTTAGAGTTACGCTTCACTTTTTAATTACAAATGGCATCATTAGCTTGATCATCATCCTTAATCATCAGATTTTTAGCTCTTTCCTAAACTTCAATCTCAGAGACCAAAACTTTATACAAAGATGAGGATATTCAAACACACTTGTTACAGACTCTGAGAGCATATTGCGAAGGCATTCCAGAAAGATTAGTAGCAACAGCACCCTCTGAACGGAATACCCCAAGGAAGAAAAGCCTCATTGGGAATGTACAGTAACAATATTAAGAAAAATAATGGCTTAGGTGTGTGGGTGGCACTTTATATGCCTCGTCGAATTTAATCCTCAAAAGAATCCTATGAGAGAAGATAAAGGTCTACCTGTTTAAACATCAAACACTACCATGTGGTCACACAGGTTTAATGGTTTTATAAGAGAAAAGGTGAAAAGGAATCCCCAAAACTGACACTGTGAAGAGTCAGTGCCTCCCCTGCAACAGCCATCTCTCCTCAGAGGGTTGGTCTGAGGGATCTGGCACAATTTGGTGTTTTTCACACATTTTCAAGGGCTGTTAGTGGCTTTTTTTTTTTTTTTTTTTGAGGAAGATTAGCCCTTAGCTAACATCTGCCGCCAATCCTCCTCCTTTTGCTGAGGAAGACTGGCCCTGAGCTAACATCTGTGCCCATCTTCCTCTACTCTATATGTGGGACGCCTACCACAGCATGGCTTGACAAGCGGTGCGTAGGTCTGCGCCTGGGATCTGAACTGGCGAACCCCAGGCTGCCAAAGCAGAACGTGCACACTTAAACCACTGCGCCACCGGGCCGGCCCCAAGGCCTGTTAGTGTTTCGCCATTCCTGTATCAATGTGGGTTTTAGTCCACTTTAAGCAGATGCAAAGTCTATGGAATGGAAATAAGTACAGTTTTAGGTTCTGAGAAATTCAAGTAAGATAATTCCAATCTAAGTTTAGCTCCATGGCTCCCAAATGACTTAGACTGTGCCCTCTAGAGCAGGACACAAGAACCCAAATTCCCAATTTATCTTTGCCTCTTTTTTCTCCCATCAGGATTAGTACAAAGAGGTAAGAAATGAAGACTTAGTCCAAGAACCTATTCTTAAACAGCAATCTAAAGAGCCAAAATTTGGCATCAGATATCTATCTTTTAAAACCCATGTTTCTTGAAAACCATCCAAACCAATGTGATCAGCTCCTTATTTTTAGCTCCTCCTTCACAGTGACAGAATCACAGAAGAAGACAGCCGTGTGAGAAGTGCTACAACCAAGAGTGAGACCAATAGCCCAACCCAAACAAGAGCCTCAGAGTCACCATTCCCAGGACTTCTGCCATGACCACGGGCTTTAAACCACTCCACCACTTCCTGGAGGTCAAACGGCTGAGCCTCATAACCTAGCTCCTTCTTGGCCTTCTCCAGGCTAAAGTAGTGTGTGACGCCAGTTTTGTACACTTCAGTGCAGGTGAGGAAGGGCTGGAAGTTGTAGAGTCGACCCACGATGAAGTGGGCCATCTCCGTTAGGAACGCAAAGCAGTAGATGAGGGTCAACGGCAGGCGGACGGATGGGAAGGGGTAGCCCAGGCCCTCAACCAAAGGCCGGAGGAACTCAAAGTTGTTCACAGGCCTGCCATCTGAGATGAAGTAGGGCTGTCCAGAGGCAATGTGGCCTTTGTCAGCTTTCAGGGCCTCTGAGGCCAGAATGTGAGCCTGCACCAAGTTATCCACATGGACAAATTCAACCAGGCTCTTGGGATCCCCAAACACAAACTTGAACAGGCCCCTCTCAATGTAGCTCACTATCCTGGGGAGGTGCCTTTGTTCTCCAGGCCCGTAGATGCCAGCCGGCCTTAGAGCACAGGTTCTCAAGACACGATTGCTTCCTTCCAGGACCGTCCCATTGGCCTCCAGCACCTTCTTCTCTGCGATAGATTTGGTCCGAGAGTAATGATCAGGATGGAGGTGAAGAGGTAGGTAAGGCAGAGATTCATCTCCGTTTCTGATAACTTGACCTCCGAAGATGACATTGAAAGTGCTGGTGTAAACTAATCTTGGGACCCCCCTCCTCCTGCAAGCCTGGAGCACGTTGTCTGTGCCCCCCACATTGACTTCTTCAATCAACTTTCGATCCAGTTGCTCCTTCCCTGACATACCATACGAAGCAACGTGGAACACACAAGTGACATCCTCCCCCTTGAAGGCTCTCTCTATGTCAGAGAGGTGGCGAATGTCTCCATGTATGAACTTGATTCCTTCTGGAATGGTCTGAGTAGGGCTCTTGATGTCAAACAGAATCACATGGATTCCCTTCTGGTTCAAAGCACAGCCCAGGCTGAGAGGAGAAAGAAAAACACTTAAATCAAATCACTACTGAGCTATGCCTAGGAAAGGTGCTTAAAATAATTTACCAATCAATGTGGGGCAGATCCAAGTTTTCTTGGTTTATCCTGACTCCTCAATTTACATGTTCATTGGTGCAAGTCTTACTTATGCAAATATTAAAAAATGAGAATCCTCACATCTACTTAAATTAACATGAGAGAGGCTTTATCTTCAAAGACATGGCATCTAGATGTTACATTTTTCCCCCTCACTTCTAGGACCCACCATCTATTCTTTGAAATATTCATGAATGACAACATAACTGTGAAAGAATAGCTATTATTTTAAATTCTTTTTGGTGACATGAATAATCTCCCCTCCCCAAGTTGACGGCTCTATAGAGAATTTTTCTTAAAGTGGAATATATCTGTGGTTCTGAATTTCAATATCCGAGCATTGGGCCCCACAGTTGATTTCTGGTTTAACATTATACAAACAAGTAAGTGTCTATCTTGTATTAACATCAGAATTGAAAGCTATACTGTTTTCAGCAACTACCAGTAAAATAATTCCATGGGCATATCTTATAGATGCACTGACCGGAAACCAAAATAGCCACCTCCTCCGGTAATGAGGACAGTTTCCTTCGGAGATTTTTGGGAGTCCATATGTGGCAGTCAAAAGATCACTGGACCTGCAAGAAAGAAGTATGCAATACTGTTACTGATCCCTCTGAGTCTACCGCTGCTTCTAAAAAGTTGAGCTGATAATAAGCTCACAGGCTTATGAAGACTGAATGGGATAGTGTATACATATGCCCAATAAAATGCCCGACACAGTACAGGTGCTCCATGGATGTCATTGTTCAAATTTCCTTTTCTTCAAGCTCTAGAGTTTGGGGATTCAATGATTCCATTACATTCCCCCATACCATGATTAGGTCTCCCAAAAGCACGAGGTTACAAAAAAGTCTGACAAGTTCTTCTGGATAACCGTACTAAGCAGATCAGATGGCCAGATAAGCTAATCAGATGACTCATGCACAAATCAGCGGTGTGACGTGTGAAGACAAGATTCAGTAAGTGACTGTCTCAGTGGCCTGAGAGTATATGGAAGAGAAGAGTGAGACATATCAGGAAAAACTGGGCAAAACGGTGTGGAGAATGGTTGATGGATTCCAACAGTTTGACTAAGCAATTGTCACAGTTGTGTTTATAAGAAAATTCATCAAGAATGAACACACCAGCATCCTTTAATATGCCTAACAGTGACCTTATGATTCTATTACTTTCTGCATGCAGAACACTCCCATTTGGATTTGGAGTACCCATAAAACCAAATGTAGTCAATTCTAGTATTTGACATAATCACATGACTTTGTTACAGATGCTGTTTCCAAACGCAGGAGATGTTAGCCACCGACATTTCAATCCAGACTTCTTACCTTCACCTCTATGACCTGCCATCTCCCTCTCTGTCTTCACCTCACACTCCTCCTCCATCCGTCCTCTACCCTCCAACTACTGGACATTCCTTCCTTTCCTTAAAGATGCTGAGCTCATTCGTGCCTTGAGACCAAAGCATGCTTCCTGTTTTGCCTCAGTGGGAAACTGCTCCATCAGGTCTTTGCCTGGCTGCATCTTTCTCAATATTTAGGTCTGCTCAAATGTCATTTCCTCACCTCACAGAGGTTCTCTGATCACTCAGTGCAAAAGAGCTCCCCCTTACCTTAAATGCTGCTTTGTTCTCTTTGTGGCACATTTCACTACCTAAAATTATTTGTCTATTTTTTTTACGATTGATCTCCTTCCAAGAGACCTGAGACCTTCTGCTTTTTTTCACTGGTGTGTCCCTACCAGAACCCAGAACACGGCAGATACTCCACAAGTATCTGCTGAATTTATGGATGATTTTGAACACTGTGAAATATATCTCATTTAGTAAAATTATGATGGGCACAAATTATGCAGGGCCCCGCATTGTCTAAACGTCATTGGTGTGTATGCCAATGAACACTGCCATTTTAATTAAACTTATCTCCTAGAAAGTCCTGGGTTATGGAATGAAAATGACATAAAGCTCAGTGAGACAACGTTCCTGCATTCTGGAGGGTATGACGGAGGAGAGAGGCTATCTCAAATATCTAAAGCACCAGGCAAAAGGGAGAAAACAACAGTGCTTTATAATGTCGGTGTAAACAAGGTGCTGTGCGAACACCGAGGTGGGGTGGGGAGAAATTGATTCTGAAGGGCAGATCAGCAAAGACTTCCCTGAGGAGTGAGCATTAGAGCTGAATCAGGACAATGGGAGGATGTGGGCAGGCTGAGATGAGGTGGAGGGTTACCACAGGCTGACGGAGCATCAGAAATGAGTGGAAGAGCATCAGGGAAGGAAGGCTGTGTTGGGCAACTAGCGTGGCGAGTCTGCTGCGGCTGGAGTGCCACCTGAAGCCCAAGGGAGTACCGGGGGATATAGGGGGGTAGGACAGCCTGGGGTCAGCTCGGAGACAGCTTCAAGTCCACTTTGGGGGAGTTTGCATTCTATTCTGTAGACAAGAGAAAGCGTTTGTAGGTTTACAGCAAGGACGCGCTCACTGTGGTCCTTGCTAAAGATCAAGCTTCCTGGAGGAGGGAGAGGCTGGAAACGGAAGAGTCTGGGTAAGGGGGATGGGGAGCTGAGCTGGAGGGCTATCAGGCAGGACGAGATGCCAGGGTGCTCAGCTGAAATTACGATGAGAGCTGGCACGTACTCAATGAGGTGACAGCGGACAGCATCCAGGTGAAGTCTGAGGAAGGTGATGTCATTAACCGAAAGAGCACACACGGGTTTCAGAAATATTCTGTCTGCTTAATAGAGTTTTGATTAATAGGATGCCAGATAACAAAATTTAAGATATTCTTATTATCTCCACAAGAATTCCACTGTAAGGGATTCAGAAAATGGACAAACCTTCAAAGAGTCCAATTAAGAAAACTCCAACAGAAATTCTTCTTCATCTCTAATATCCTTTGTTTCTAAAATTGCACATTCCAGTCCAGTCATGAGACCACAGGTCAATCATGGCTCATGTGCACATTAATCACGCCGGGAATGTACAAGTTCAAATTATTAATGCTTCAGGGTACCTGCCAGGCCTATTCATGCGACTCCTCATTACCTTCCAACAGACTCCAGAACGATCTGAGGTAAGAGCTTGCTTAACTGACCTGATTAGGAGGGTCAGACAAGAAAGGTGGCAATGAGTAAGGAAAAACTAATCATTTAGCGAGACAAACAGCACTGGTAAAACCTTCGTAGACTACCAGCCATTAATGGTATTACCCAGGAACCACTCCCTCCCTTCCTGGCTCCCGACATCAATAAGCGCAGAAAAATCACAGCAAACACATTTCCCGGAAAACCGCAAGAAATTTCCATGAACGCTAGGCCAGAGGGGAGAGAAAGAGGATACACGGTTTTCCTTCAACCAGCTCCCACATTTTTACAGACTTTACGGCTTCTGTTTTATTAATTAATTTCCATCTGATTCCTTCCAGGGCTGGGCACTCAGACCAGCGTTTATAATCGCAATAGCTTTAAGGCTTCCAAAACGTGGCTTTGTTCAGTAATTGCTTTCCTCTGGGGAGGGTTGGGGAGGGGGTAGTACCATCTCACCTGAGCAGTCGTTTTAGCAGACATAGGTTAAAGTTGAGTATATGATCAAGAAAAAGGAACCTTAATTACAAACAGGAAAAAATGAAATTTAAAATCTGCCTGACCTCTTGATAATACTAAGATAAAGTGAGGGCAATAAAGTTGACATCTCACAGGGAAGTTCTGAGAAGAAAGTCATAAAAATGAGGAGGAGTACTTTAGATTTACAAAGACCTAATTAAATGCTAAGGATCAATAATAAGAACCTTAGATTATGCACAGTTCCTTCATCCCACGAGTTCAAGATGACGATGCTACGACCTCCCTGGTATTATAATGTAATATACAAATCCAGGTGCCCCTAGAGTATGGAACAGAGAGGAGAATTGAAGACTGCTGTCATAAAAACAAAAATTTACTGTATGTACTTTAAGGAAAAGACAAATATCTCTAGGTAGTTTAACCTATGATAGCATTATTTTCTTATTTAAAGATTGGCTCTGAGCTAACATTGTTGCCAATCTTCTTTTTTGTTTTTTTTCCTTTTTTCTTCTTCTCTCCAAAGCCCCTCAGTACACAGTTGGATATTCTAGCTGTAGGTCCTTCTGGTTCTGCTATGTGGGACAGCTCGATGAATGGTATTAGGTCTGCACCCAGGACCCAAACTGGCAAAACCCTGGGCTGCTGAAGCAGAGCACACGAACTTAACTGCTTGGGCACGGGGCCGGCCCCTGACGGTGTGTTTTAAATCACTGCCCCAAGTACTGACTAGAGGCAAAAGGTAGCTGTGTTCTGACCGGATGGACATTGAGGCTAGAGGGCTGAGAAATGGTGTTGTTCAAATTCCACGCGTGATCTGAAAACTATTTGTGTTTAACAAAGAGCAGTCAAAGTAATAAAGATGAAGTGGTTAGAGATGATAAAGAGAGGAACTCTGATACAGGTAAAAGGGATGCAAGGTGTAAAGCCAAACACATTTCTGAAGAAAATTAACTATGGGCATAGCATCAAGTGGGAAGTTGACATACTCAAACATAGAGGCCTTTGCACACACTCTTCTGAATATAATCAAGGTGCCAGTGATACCGACCCTGATATCAGTTTCCCCACATTAAACCCAGCATATATGAGGTTAAAACCAAAACACTCATTCCCTGCTTACTCTCTGGCTTCCTAGCTCCAGAATCCACTATCCTCCATGGAGACAGACACCGCCAAGGGACAAGCACCTGGATTATCTTCTCCCCGCGAAGAGATATAGGCTGGTGGGAAAGCTGCTGACCAGCAAGGTCATAGGCTCCCTCCTCTCTGCAAGTGTCTCAAGGCCAAAGACAGGCTGGTGGGAAAGCTCCGACCAGCAGGGCCATACGCTCCCCTGCCCCCACCTAAAACCCCAAATAAAAACCCTTCCTTTTAGCTTTTCAAGGAGTTTGGGATTTGAGCATTAGCTGCCCTCTCTCCTTGCTCAGCGCTGTGCAAAAATAAAATTCCTACTTTCTTCCTCCACACCCGGTGTCAGAGACTGGCTTGCTGCACAACGAGTGAGCGAACTCACTTCAGGTTCGGTAAAGCCAGGGCAGCTAATGCTCATCAGCTCAGGTGTATCAAATCTGGTCCAGCTGTTCACTCAAACTCCTTCTACCCACATATTTGTTGCACAAAAGATCCTCACAATTCTTCATGATGCTTATGACAAAAGTAATTAAATAATTTTATAATTGCCTTTCCCATCTGCTTCCCAAACTACACTCCATATGAGCAGAGGCCGTTTCCCCAGGAGTATCTGCAGGGCCAAGGAGTATCTGGCAGATCGTGGACTCAATAAACATAAAGGGAATGAGCACTCTGCAACCTCTTCAAACGCCCCTTTCTGCCGTGTTGGCAAGGAGCACCACACTCGTGCTTCCTCTCCTCTCCAGGCCGGCGTGTCTGCCACTTCAACCCTGCAAAGCAGCATCAGCTGCCATTTATTAAGCACTTACTGTGTGCCAGGCATTGCGCTAGGCCCTTTCCATGAATTATTCTCCCTGATGCTCCTAACGACTCTCCGAGACGATACTTACTATTAGCACAGCTAGTGAATGGTAGAGCAGAGATGTGTACCCACTGGAACCCAGGTCTGTCTGACTCCCCAGCTTATGTCTCAACCACAACAGGCACCCGGGGCTGTGCAGAGTCCATCACCTGGAGCAGCAACCCTATGGTGACCTGAGTCCTATGGGGGCTTTCAGAGCTAACATATTCTGCAACCTCCTAGGGCCCCTCCAATTACTGGAGGGCCACGGAGGAGGTGCCCCCTCTCCTCCCACGAGGCAGGGGTAGCAAGGATGCAAGATTAAGCTTCCTAGGTTAGAAATAAGAAAATGTGGGTCCTGGACGTGCTACTCTCACCAATTCCTTGTGCCCTTCTGGGCAAGTCTCTGAACCTCTCTGATCCTGTTTCCTCCTCACTAATATGAAAATAACAACTATGGCTACATTTATGATTTAATATGGGCTAAGTGCTCTAAAGGCTTTAAAGGTTTACCACTGAAGCCTCAGGACGATCTTCTGGGGTAGTTATTATTAGCCTCAGCTTTTCAGATATGAGAAAAAAGGCTCAGAGATGAAGAAACTTGCCCATGTATATATCCAAAGTAAATAAAGTCACTGTCTCAAAAATATGTCTATCTGTGCCCCCACATTCATTGCAGCATTAGTCACAATAGCCAAGGCATGAAAACAACCTAAGTGTTCATTAACGGATTAATGGATAAAGAATATGTGGCATACAGTACCTATACAATGGAATATTCCTCAGCCATAAAAAAGGAAATCCTGCCATTTTTGACAAAATGAACAGAACTTGTGGGTATTATGCTAAGTGAAATAAGTCACACAGAGAAAGACAAATATTATATGATCTCACTTATATGTAGAATCTAAAAAAAGCTGAACTCATAGAAACAGAAGGGTGGTTACCAGGGGCTGGGAGGTGGGGGAAATGAGATGTTGGTCAAAGGACACAAATTTCCAGTTATAAGACAGAATCATTTCTGGGAATCTAATACACAGCACGGTGACTACAGTTAACAATAACCTTGACAGTTGCTAAAAGAAAAAATCTTTAAAGTTCTCATCACACACAAAAGTTCTAATTATGTGAGGTAGGGAGATGTTAACTAAACTTCCTGTGGGTATGTCACATATATACGGACATCACATCATCATCGTACACCTTAAAATTACATGTTATAATGCCAATTATATCTCAATAAAGCTGGAAGAAAAAAATTGAAAAGAAAAAAGAAAAAGAAGAAAGAGACTGGCTCCTGGCTCCTGCAGGTCGTGAGTGGCTGCTCAGCACCCAGGGCTCGAAGCCAGGTCTGCAGGACCCGCCAGCTGGGTTGGGACAATGCAGGTTGTTGACTTACCACTTTGACAATTTCCGTCACAACTGGAACTTCTGGTACCATTACTCACCCATTATGTTTTATTTAAATCTACCCACCATTTTACAAGAACCACGTTCATTTTAAGTGCCAACCTTACCTTGCCACCTTAAATGGGAAACCAGAATCATTTGTCACAGACAAGGTAACCTTCCCAAAAGGTGGGGTGGTGACAAGAGATATGGGTCAGTCTAACGAGTTACAGGTGCCTGTCGAAAGCTGTGAGCTTGGGGCCTGCTGTCTTTTAATAAAGAGAAAAAGGGAATCAGAGGCCAGGCAGCGTTTGAGGCTTTCGCGACATTCTGGGAAGCCACGCCGAGCCCGGCTCCTTGGAATCCGAAAGAAGTGAACAGGGGAGGATGTCCCCGCCACCCGCGCAGGGGACCACCGGCCGCTGGGCTCGTCCCACCGCGGCGGCCACCCCCGCAGCTGCACTGGGCTCGCCCTCGGCCGCCCCCGACGAGTGATCGCGGCAGCCAGCCAAGCCCGGGTCCCCGCAGGGGGTCTCCCCTCCTATCCCGGGCAAACTCACGGCGACGGCGACGGCGGCGGCCGGCTCAGACCTCAGCACCCCGCCCCGCCCCGCCCCGCCCCCGCTCGGCGCCCGAGTTCTCGGACCGGCCTCCCCAACATCTGGGCCTCCCCAGCATCTGGGCCTCTCTAGGAAGCCCGGAGGTCTAGGCATGTCTATGATGTGCAGGTTCCTCGTCCACCCTCACCTGTGCTGAGGCGGAAGGTTCATTCTCCCCCACGTGCTCGCCCCATGTGTTTCAGCTTCGCGAGTGACCTTTCGGGGTCTACTCCCACTGCTATTCCCAGATATTGGTCTATCTGCCATTAGACTTCCACCTCTGCCTTTGCGTACTCCCCGTGCTGGGCACAGACAGTGCCTCATAAATAGGAGGGGCTCAGCTCCATCAGTGTTGCCTGAATGGATGGATGGATGGATGGATGGATGGGTGGGTGGGTGGATGGATGGATAGATGGATGATGAATGGATGATGGATGGATAGATGGATGGATAATGGATGCATGGATAATGGATGAGGCTCCATCAGACTCCTGAATATTCACTCTCCATGTATTTTTTAAAGTCTCTATTTATCTCTGAGTTTCCACGTTTATGTGTGTCCATATGTCTTCCTGTGCCCCTGATTTTCCCTACTTTTTTTCAGTTCCACTCCTGGTCACTGAGCAGGCAAGAATGCCAAGACTAACCCTTTGTTGCTGAAGGAACCAAGGACTTAAAAGCCATATAGAAAAGAAGGTTGGCATCCTCATTCAAAGGTCTCCCTGAGAGGCCCATCTTTTGTCTCCTCATCAGGAGTCTGATTCTCTGGGAAGTCGCAGACTCTGTGTACACACACACACACACACGAATGGATCCCTGGCTGGGGAGGATTTCATTTTGGTGGCTCAAGGTTGGAGATTTTGACTTCATATGCTGCTCTTGCCGCATTCAGACTCAAAGAGGTTTGTATGGAGTGTGCCATTTACTGCTAAGTTTTCACTCAGAGCAGTCACCAGCACACCTCAAACCCTGGGATATACAAATTAATGAAGGCCAGGTGAAGAAAGCTAAGTCCTCAGCATTGGCCGCTCTGAACTTGTCTGCCTGTGACCTCAGCTGTGACCCACCCTTAAGTCTTAGGAAACTGAGATATGGTTGTATCAAGTGGTCTTAAGAAACAGCTTTGCTCTGGCTGCACAAAGATTAGAAAAGAGGAAAGAGGAAGGCTAGTGAGGGATCTGGGACACCAGCGACATGCTCTTGAGACCAGTAGCCAAGGAAGAAGAGAGCCCTCTGAAGATGTAGTACAGAGCACGCATTTCCTTTGGGGTATTTCAAGGTCCTCTGAGGGATGCCCAGATTTACTGCATGTTGATAGCACATAAGAAGAAGTGTGGCCAATTTAAATGTTACTATTCTTATGTCACCAAGGACTCTTTCAAAAATCTAAGCACTTATGTTTTAAAGGAAAATTACAAACTTTATAATTACTTCCTTATTTTTCACTGCAGTTTAGTGAGTGGCTGTTGTAAAGGTCTGAAGAAGAAATCTAAGATAAAATTGACCCAAGAAAGAAACTGACCTCAGTGTGAGTTTTGTATCAATGCTTGTTTAGTTCCTCCTGCCCCAATAATATATCCGGACAGCGGGTACATTTCAGAAAAGTCAATTTGCAGTAATAATTCCTCACAGGTGTGCAACACCTTATACTTTACAAAGCACTTGCACACCTGTTAGCTCATCAGATTCTCGCAGAAATTGTATCCGTTAAGGTTCTTTGGGTTTCAAGTAGTAGAGAGTAGCTCTAGCTAATTTAAGTGAAAAAAGAGCAATTTTTAGAAACTCGGAAAGAGTTGAACAATTTTTATCTATTCATGGTAAGCAGTGCTAGCTTCTATAATAGATAAACCCTGAAATCTCGGTGGTTTAGTGCAGTAAAAGCCTGTGTCTCACTCTCCTCACAGTCCGGTCCAGTCTCCAGGGAAGGGGAGAGTGGCTCTCCTCCTCATCACGCAGGCACCCCGCCTTCTTTCATTCATTGTGCCATCATCTTCAACCTTTGGCCTCCGAGGTTCCTGCAGAAAGGGAAGCAAGAGCTTGGTTTTCCCCAACACGCCTATTTAAACGAGGTCTCCTGCAACCCTTGAAATTCTCCAAGCCCTACCCAGTGCTTTGCCCATCTGAAATCTGAAAAAATCGCCCATCTTGTATATTACTACAGTGAAAGCTTCATGAGGGCAGAGACCTGCTTTATTGACTGGTGTGTCTCCACTGCCTGTACTAGGGTCTGGCATAGAGAGAATTGAAAAAGAATTGCTGAATGAATAAGTGAGGAAACATCACATCTCTGGTTGTCTCTGTTCAAAACCAGATTAGCAGGTGAGACTTTCTTCTGGCCCAGGTTGGATCAGAAGTCACCTCTACTATAGTCAGGGATGGCAAGTGGGTACAGGAACAACTATTAATGGCCCCCTGCTATAAACTGGGACAGTTTTCTAGAGACAGGAAATCATTGTGAGCCTGGAAGACGCTCTAAAGCCTTGTTACCCAGAAGGGTGGAGTGGCAACATCAACATCACCTGGGAGCTTATTAGAAATGCAAATCTCGGTCCCATGCCAAACCTAACAAGAATCTGCAAAACTCTTGCAAAATTTTAGCAAAATTTGGAATTCCCCAGGGGATTCCTATGCACAGCAAAGGCTGAGAGATACGGTCCTAGAAGGTGTTTACCACTACAACTCTCTGGAGTGGGGAAGACTCCTTGTAGTAGTCCCATGCTACACCTGGAAGGCAAGTGAGGTTAAGTGACTCAGCCAAGGTCACAGAACTATGAAACTGACAGAGTTGGGGCTAAAAGCCAAGGCTTCTGACTGGAGATCTCTCCTTACTCCATGCTTGTCCCACTGTGCTGCTTTATCTCCTGGATGACCCTATTGTCTTCCACAAATGAAAAAAAAAAATTAAAAGGGAGAAATCAATAGAAAAAAATAGTTACATTTAAATGGTGGTTAATGGTCTTAAGAGTTGATTTGTTTTAGAAAAGGAAACAAGCGTTATCACTTGCAGTGCATTTAATAAAATGTTCTTCCCCATTACATATTAAAGAACTCACCAAGTAACAAAATGAATGTTTATATTTCATTTATTCAGCAATTAAGCATCTTAATATTCTTTTATAAGCATTTATAGCACTGATTCAGAATCACCAAGCATCCTATTTGGGTCAATGGTTTTTCTTTTTCCTTTTAAAAATCTTTGAAATACCTCATTATTATTATCCATGCCTCTCTCAGTATGGATCAAACTAAGTGTTAAATAGTGCTGATTAAAACTACATGTTATTTTGAGTGTCTTGTCCAAGGGCTCTCTGTTTAGGGCTCCAGCATTTGGAGCTTTCTTAGAAGGACACGAAGGACCCCCTGAAATAGTAAAGCTTGCCTCTGCCACTTTTGTTCTTTACTGTTACTGCTGCCTTCTGTTCTTCACTGTTTTCAGAGATAGGAGAGTGTGAATACCAAGTATGTTAATCAGGCCTCTTTGGGCTGCAAATCATAGAAATCCATCCCAATAGAGGTAAACCAAAGGCAGGAATGATTGGCTTTTATAACCGGAAGCTCAAAAGGTAGATCTAGCTTCAAGACCTCAAACATCATCAGATGTTTGTCTCCCCATCTCTCAGCTCACCTTCCTTCTGTTTGGCTGGCTCTTCTCCTTTGGTGACTAGAATTCAATGGCAGCCGAAGCTGCCAATGGCTGCTGTAACAAATTACAAACTCGGAGGCTTAAAACCACACACAGTTTTTCTCTTAGAGTTCTGGAGGCTACAAATCTGAGATCAATTTCCTTGGGCTAAATTCAAGGTGTTGGCAGGTCTGGTTCCTTCTGGAGGCTTAGAGGAGAATTTGTTTCCTTGTCTTTTGCGGTTTATGGAGCCATATTCTCTGCATTCCTTGGCTCATGGCCTCTTCCTCCATCTTCAAAGTCAGTAACATAGCACCTTCCAGTCTCTCTTTGCGTCTTTTGTTGTCACGTGGCCTTCTCTCTCTTCTGTAGTTTAATCTTCCTTTGTGTCCCTCTTATAATGATACTTGTAATTACATTTAGAGCTCACCCAGATAATCCAGGATTATCTGTCTATTTCAAGATCCTTAACTTGTGATTACATCTGCAAAGTCTCTTTTGACAGGGAAGGTACAATTCACATGTCCCAGAGAGATGATATGGATACCTTTGGGGGCCATTATTCAGCCTCCCAAAGATGGGTTTCAGTCCCACTCAACCACCGAACAGAGAAAGATTATTACAGAACATGTCAGATGTGGTTTCCCAAAAAAGATGGGATTCTTGGCACATAACTAAAGAATATGCCACCCCAACCAAAGCTGCTTCTTTTGAACCCCCTTCAGGAAGTGAAGAACAAACTCCATCAATACTTCCTTTTTGTATGTGGGGCGTCCTCTTAGATGGGGGTGATGTAACTCAGAGTAGGATTTGCAAGGAATTCCGGTGGTTGGATTCTGCGAGATAACCACCATGTCCCAGTGTGAGTTTCCCCAGAAGCAGACCTGAGGCAAGGATTCAAGTGCAAGTGGTTTATTTGGGAAGTGACCCAGGATATGCCAGTAGGGGAGTGAGGAATTGACACAGGAGAGGGAAGGAAGCCAGCTATCATCAGGATAGCTGGAGCTTAATCCTTCTGGGAAATTCTAGACCCCAGTGTAAAAACCTTTCTCAGAGTTATCCCACCTTGTGGGGAGGCAGCTCACTGTTTACTTACTAACAGCCATCGGTTACTGGTTGAGGGTATGTTATGGTATTGGTGTGTGGTTGTGTTTATTCCCCATCACTTCCAGTCTTCTCATGACAGAGCACAAAGTCATTCAGGTGCCAGCATTTGGAAGTTGGGTGGGCAGGCACCGATGTGGTAGGGGTGGGAGGATGGCAGTGGGACATTAGTAGTATCTGATACACACCAGAATCCTGTAAAGTTGTACCTTTTAGGGTGCTGTATATTGGCATTGTCATCCAGTGTGTCTCTTACCCCAGTGGTTTCCTTGGGCACAGCTCCTGAAGTGTCTATTGAGGAAGTGGCATGTGCCATGAGTCCTAAAGAATGAGTAGAGGGGCTGGCCCGGTGGAACAGAAGTTAAGTTTGCACATTCTGCTTCGGTGGCCCAGTGTTCGCTGGTTTGGATCCCGGGTGCGGACATGGCACCACTTGTGAAGCCATGCTATGGTAGGCATCCCACATATAAAGTAGAGGAAGATGGGCACAGATGTTAGCTCAGGGCCAGTCTTCCTTGGCAAAGAAGAGGAGGATTGGCAAGAGATGTTAGCTCAGGGCTAATCTTCCTCAAAAAACCAAAAATGAACGAACAAACGAAAAAAGAATGAGTATGAGTTTGCCCAAGGAGAAGAGAAGAAAGGGACATTTTGGTAGAAGAAGTAATGGGCAAAAGCGTAGAGTCGGGTTTGAGTGTCTTGGGTTTGGGGAGTGAAGAGGTGCTAGCTGTGTCTGTGCTGGGAGGAGAAAGGAGATCCTGTTCTGTATGCTGCTCAGATCAGTTAACCTGAAGGGGAAGACCTTGACCATGTGTTGGCACTGCAGGCTGTAGCAAGAGGGAAGAAGTCATGGACTTTACAGTCAGAGCAAGGGAAATTTGAACCCTGGCTCTGCAAAGAGGCATTCAGAAATGATGAAATAGAATGATGCCTGCGTCCCCCACAGATGCCCACTGGGCGGTGTTAGTTGCTCTTGTTATAGATCGGGTTCAATATTACACGTGTGAAACTTGTACAGGAATGTTCACAGCAGCATTATTCCTAATAGCTCCAAAGAAGAAACAGCCCGAATGTCCATTAATGGATGAATGGATAAATAAAATGTGATACCTCCGTACAAATGGAATACTACTCAGCCATAAAAAGCAGCAAAGTACTGATACGCGCTACAACATGGATGAACCTAGAAAACATTATGTTCATGTTTTTATTACCCAGTTTCAGAAGCCACTCACAAGACAACTCATATTACATGATTTCATTTATATGAAATGTCCAGAGTAGGCAAACCCATAGAGACAGAAAGCAGATTGATGGTTGTCAGCAGCTGAGGGGTTTGGGGTGAAACGGAGATAATAGGTTCAGGGTTTCTTTTTGGGGTGATGAAATGTGGGGATGGTTGTACAACTCTGTGAATACGAAACACCATTGGTTTGCATACTTTAAATGGGTGAGTTGCATGATATGTAAATTGTAGCTCAATAAAACTGTTATGACAAGAGATTACAGCTACAATAATGTCACTCTCATTGCAATTTCAACATTGCTTGAGTGGGAAAGGATAGGATGGCCTGTCACCCTGAGCATGCCCATGGCTGTGTGTCACAGATGGCAAAATCGATATGGGTAAAAGTTTAGGGGCCGGTGCCTTAGAAAAACAAGCTTAATTCTCTTGCTCCATCATCTCAATATGACGGTTTTGCCCCTGGGACTCTCCTCTCACCTTCTTCTTTCTCACGGCAAGGAGAAAAAGGTACAAATGAGGAGGGAGAGTGAGATTGGAATAATAAGTGTGTTTTCAATTATCTGCAGTGAAAATTGGGAGTCGACTTGTATTAATTTTTGTGACCAAATTACTTCATTTTGCCTCTCCTCTAGCTGCAAGGGTAATTTTATGCTGGGATTACTTTAGTCGTTCTAATTATGCATGCATCAATATTTAGTGGGTGTTTACCTAATCCACAGCAGACCCAGATGTTTTCCTCCCTCAGAGGCCATGGCGCCACAGTATAACACGACTAGGTGTGCACGGTGCGGAGATGAAGCTCCTTTTATGTCTCCGTCCTTGTTTGAAAGGAATTTTCAGGTGGCGTTTCTTGAAAAGCAATGTGCGTGCTATTCAGATGCTTCTACGAAACTAAAGGCGGTACTGGGCGTGCTATGAGCTCATTATATGATACTAAATTCAATTCTTGCACAGATGTTTCATTAGGGATTCAGTTATGTAAGATGAATTTAAATTTGCTTAGATTGTCCTTTTTGCAAAGACCCTTTCCTTTCTAGGTTTCAACTCTGAACCCTGAGCTGATGACTCCAAATGTATATGAATTTGCCACTGGGCTGTATTTATGGGGATGGTCTAAGTATCTTAACCTAATGTTCAGAAGTGGGTTCCTTATCTCCAGCAATACCTGGCATTGGCCATACCATTTTGACACCCCCCTTCTTTTCCTTCATTCTCATATTAGTTTAATTTTGCCTTGCAAATTCTCTTGGACTCATTCTCTCTTTTTTCATTCCTTCTGCTTCCATTCTGTTTTCCTGATGGCTTCCTAACTAGAAGAACACCCCAGAGTGTCAGCAAGTGAGTTTTGGCAGTCTGCAAGGTTTGATCCCCTCTTAGACAGTCCTTCTTGAGGCTAGACCCCAGTACTGACTTCTTCCATTCCCAGGGTCCAAAGACACCTCCCCCTAGTACCCCTCCCCCAGGTCCTGTGGGATGAGATGAAGCTGAGAGAGAGCGTTGGGTAAGAGAGTAGGACATGAAATGGCACAATGCAGGGGAGAGTGTGGGAGACCAAAGGCACAACATGGACCACAGGGTCTTAGGAATGTGGAAGGAGAGAGAAACAAAATACCAGGAGAAAGGTTTCCTTCCTATCGGTGGCATGGCCCTGTGGAATGGCTGTTCCTCTTTCACTCGGAGGCATCTTGTTTAACTAGTTGTACTCAGAATTGAGTAAATCAAAATAGTGTTAATTTCAGTACAAATACAGTATTGTGAATGCAATATTTCTGCTAAAATACTTTAATCTTATCATGTGTCTTACATATACTTTAAAACAACTTTGTAACTGAAGATTTACTTCATTCAATGTATGGAAAATATTCATCATGTAATTGGCCAAACCATTCCACATTATCAAATCAATCAGCCAGATCAGAGTTTTTGAATTCTTTCTGAGTCATACGCCCCAAGTGATGTTTAATGATCAGCAGTTAGGAAAAATATGACTTCATAGTTCAGTTTAAACAAATACAACAGTATCTTCATGACAACGATTTCATTTCTGGTAGACAGGTAGATCAATCGATTGTGGTGTTTGTTGTTGTTGCCACGAGTTTGTTACTTAGATTATTTTCACAGGAAAATTTAAAGCATGCGAAGGGGAAGAAAGTGGGGGTAGGTGCATCGAGCAGGAGACCTTTCAGCAAGGAATTATAGGAGGCCAGGGAATTAGACAAGAGGACGAGAGTGTACCAGGCAGAGGGAAAAGCCAGAGCAAGGCTCCAAGCCAGGAGTGTGCCCTGAGTGTGTGAGGAACAGCAAGGCAGCCCTTGTGACTAGCATGGGGTAAATGTGGGGCTAGCATTCAGAGATGTGTTCCAAGAGCTACGGATGCCAGATTTCTAGCCTTGGAGCCATTTAAGGATTTTGGCTTTTGCTCTGGGTAAGATGGGGAGACTTTGCCAGCAAGGTTTTTGGCAGATGAGTGATGTGATAGGGTTTAGGTTACAAGAATATTTCTCCAGTGCTAGGTTAAGAATGGACCATAGGGACACAAGGTGGACTCAGAGGGACCCGTTAGGAGGCTGTTGCTGCAATTCAGGCAGGAGGTTAACAGCAGTGAAGTGGTCAGGTAGTGGATATATCCTGAAGGTACGGCCAAAAAGATTTCTTGTTGGATTGGATGTGAGTTGAGTCAAAAAGTAGAGTCAAGGGGAGTCCAATGCTTGTACGCTGTGCTACTAGAAGAATGAAGTTGCCTTTGCTAAGATGCAGAAGGCTTTGAAGTAAGTTTAGAATATATACTTTGGGGAGTAGAAGTTAGAATGACCTGTGAACTGGCAGGATGGAGGGAGAAGTGGGAGTCAATGGGACAATAAGGGGAGAAGGAAGAGGAAGGGGCTAAAAAGATAGTGAGAGAAGCTCAAGGAAACATCTGTGAGGTTGGGGACACTACAGTGGTGGTGGTGGAAGATGAAGGACCTTGTTATCAGCTAGAGTTCCCTTTACCGTCATAAGCACTTTGGTGATTGTGTCAGTTTTCCAGGGCTGCAGAGCAAAGCATTACTAACTTAGTGGCTTAAACAACAAAAATGTATTCTCTCTCAGTTCTGGAGGCCAGAAGTCTGAAATTAGGGTGTCTGCAGGGCCAGGCTCTTTCTAAAGTCTCCAGGGGAGGATCTTTCTTTGCTTATTCCACTTCTGGTGACTCTAGGACTTCCGCGGCCATGACACCATAACCACAATGTCTGCCTCCGTCTTCACATGGACTTCATCCCTGTCTCCCACTGTCTTCTTCTCCTCTGTCTCTTATAAGGATTCCTGTCATTGGATTTAGGGTCCATCCTAATCCAGGATGATCTCCTCTAGAGACCCTTAAGTTAATTATATCTGCAAAGACCCTTTTTTGCTCCAAATAGTATCACATTCACAGGTTCAAGGTGTAAGGACATGAACACATCTTAGTGGGGCCACTATTCACCCTACTACAGTGATGTAAATACTTCATCCAGCTCTCCCACTCCAACTCTCAACCCCTTAAGGTACGGGGAACTTCAATAAAGTTGACTTTACTGCTATCAATTTTGTTTGGCAAACAGAAAAGAGAGGTTGAGTTACACATTGAATCCAGAATGGGAGAGAGAAGTGGTGACCGACAAGAGGCAGATGGAACTGTGAGAAAGAATGCCCCGATGATCTTGAAGAAATCTTGGCCAGACTTTGAGGTCCCCATTCCACCGGCTTCAGAATTTGAACCAATCTTATCTGGATTTCAAAGTTTAGGAAGTTCCAGCTGATATCTGGGTTATAAGGACATAAAATATGATCACACTATATATTCTACTTTGTAACCTGCTCTCTTTGCTCAAAAAATATTGCAAACACTTTCACAAGTCATTAAATATTCTTCAACAACATGATTTTTAATGGCTGTATAGCAGTCCATCAAATGAAAGTACTGTAATTTATATAACAAATCCTTTATGGTAGGCCATTTAGGATGTTTCTGCATTTTATGTGTGATAAATAACACTGAAATGAACAACTTTTTCTATAAATCATTGTGCACATCTTTGATTATTTCCAAATGGGCTCATTTTAAATAACCACGAACAATTTTGTGATAGCAATTTCTGCTCATTGTTTTCTTTATGAACTAAAACTTTTCCTTCAGGCACAAAAAAATGGAAAAGAAGTTCCTGGAACATCTGGCTTATGGCGTAATTTACTTTTGATATTCATCTGTGCTCCCAAATTTTGAAATGTCTTCTTTGTAATAGACTCGGCCTAGACTTTATATCCCTTCTGGAGATACAGATGCTCACGTGTTTCCTTCTGTGAGCCTTCAGCCTGGGAGTCATGACTGCAGGAGGGAAGCCATGCCAAATTGTGCGTTGGTTGCCTGCAGCTCTTCGTTGTCAATGTGTAAGTTCCGAGAAGAAGGGACAGAAATGGAAAGAATTGCATTGCAGGAGTTTTTGTTGAACCCCGAAAGATTCTTATGAAAATGGCTGCCCTTGAAAACTCTGCTATGCCAGGACATTTACATAGCTTATCTTTATAATCAGCATGAGTTACGAATTATTGTCCCACTATTAGTGAGCAGACTGTGGCTCAGAGCAGAGAGGGCAGTTCGCACAGTCAAGTAAGCAGCTGAGTTGGATCTCTACCCAAGGTTTGTCTAACTCAAATCCACCACGTTGTGTGTTAGTCAGGGTCCCATGTTTTTGAATTTTGAACACTGGTAAGATTTCAGACCAAAATTTGGGGAGACATGTAGTCTTGCTAACTTAATTTTTCTAAGTAAGGGCATCAAAACAGAAACAAAACTGTGATAACCTATCACCATCATTTCATACATGAACAGATATTTTAAGGCCAAAAAGAGAGGAAGGCTATACTATCCAAAGACAATCTTTTAAGTTAAACAGATTCAATCTTAAGAAAATTCAGTATCTTTTCCTTATTGGTGACCATCATCTCACCATGGACTGGTGATAAATGTGGCACTCATTCTAGACCACATTTGAGAATTTCTTCAGAGGTCTTGTTGTCATTATTGCCTTGATGGGATGGCTGCTTTGGCCTGGAGGACTGACATGGAAGGAGATGCACAGCCTTCTTTCTGCTGCAGGGAAGAGGTGGCAAGCATTCAGCCCATGAGAATAGGGCAGCAGGCCGTCACTCCCCTCTGTTCAGGGCAGAATTCTCACACTCTGGTCCTTCCCAAGAGTGTGGAAAGTAAGTGGAGACAGGGGATGTAGACTAATTTCAAGAAATTTCAGAGGCAGAATAAGAAGAGAGGGAGAAATATTTGGAAGCATGGGCAGAGAGATTTTTATACGTGCTGATTCCTCTATGTATTCATGAGAGGTAGAGCTATGTAGATGGTGAACCCTTGCCAGTATCCAAGTGGATAAATCAATACAACTCAGGGATCTTTCTAACTGGCCCTTCACTAGTATTACTGTTCTGATACACAGTGTGTGGGAGGCAAGGACAATGGATTCATGAATACTCTTTACTCCCTCACTCACACTTGAGCCCCTCGAGGAGGGGCCTGTATCTCCAATTATTGACATTGAATGGACATTTAGTAAATAATTGATGAACCATGAAGCGGACTAAAAGCCAATTATTAGGTCAATCTGTTACTGTTTAATTCCAGTAGATTACCCTCATCCCACCCTTATTGCTTCATTCTTGGATTTATGGTCATAAGTGGCGCATGAAGGCAAAGTTGGCTTGAGTATGATGTCCACAAATAGAAATGTCATAGCAAAGGTAAAGAAAACACAGGTCAGGATGGCCTTCTGACTCGCGAGTACGGTTGAGGCTCCTGAGGTCAATCATTATTGAACGAGAACTCTGGACCTGACATTGCACTAAACACTTGACCAGCATTGAGCTCACATGATCCTCCTAAGAATACAATGAAGGAAATATTTTAAACATTATCTGCAGTTTACAGACTACAGAACTCAAGGAGCTGCTTAGTGGCTGGCATTGAAAGCTGTAATGGAGCAGGGATGGAACATGTCAGCCTTCCACATACACAATGCACACACATATGTACATCCACACACATACACAGAGACACCCCATCCCCACCCCCACCTTGTACACATATACCCACACACTTATACAATGCACATACACATAATCACACACCTACACACTTATACATAACATGCATGCACACACTTACTCACACATGTACACATAGTCTTACAGACACACCTACATAGGCATACACACGTGTACATGCACACATATACACATACCCCCATACACACATACACAGACACACACACACAGCGAGAGCCCTGGTTATACACCAAATTCTGATGCTCAGTGTCTGTATGACTCTAGTCAAGTGTTGTCCCCTCCCTCTTCCTCAGGTTCCTCACTGTAAGTTTAGACTAAATCAATGATCATCTGGTCACATATCCTGGAGCCCTAGGGTCCTGTGGCACTGCCTTGGGATTGTCTCGGGCATGGTGGAAAAGCCCAGCATAAGGGCTTCCCACAGCTCACCTCAGCTTCAACCAGGACAGCTAAACTTTCCTTTGTTTCACCAGTTGCTATTCGACTTAATTATTTCATTTGTGCAAAATGGTCCATGGCTTAAAAAGTTTGGAAACAAGCAGACTGCAGAGTCCCAGGAGAGAGGGTCAGCCAGAGAAAGCTCTCTAGGGGCAGGCAGGGCCAAGGGGTCTCAGTGAGCAGCCATGGTGAGCAATCAGTGCTCTTGTATTCCTTGTACAGCTCCCTTGCTCCCCGCCCCCACCTCCCAGCCTTTGGTAAAATGTCTGTTATAAACAAGAGCCTTGTTGTACTGGTGCTGTGGGAGATTGTGGGACAGGGTAGTTAAGGGAAGTGCAGCCTGTCCCAACTCACCCCTCTGATAGGGTCAACACAGTGCTGGCTCTGTTGTGTGAAGAAAAGGCTCTGAGCTCAGAGTCCGACATAGGAGACTGGGGGACTTGCTGGGGTCCAAAGGAACTGAATTGCTGGTAGGAGCCAGACCTCCCTGGGCCTCCTGGGAGCAGGAAATGCTTCATGAAAAAGGTAAGTCCCCCTAAACCCTCAGAGATTCTTCGTGATGCATTAGGACTCCAGCCTTATGAGAGAGAAGGAAGGTCCCAGAAAGCCAAGGACTTTGGAATATTCAGGTTATATATCTGTGTGTATATAAAGCCAAACATAACATCAGGGTTGCAAAGGAATATTTAAATCTTTTTTATTGAGATTAAAAACCTCCTTGGCAGGAAGAAAACTACCTTTCTTAAGTTAAACATACTTATTGAACTTAAAGAAAGGTGTGTGTCTGTGTGTGATTTTGTGTGTGCATGTGTGTGACTTTTCCATTATTGAGGCTATTATTGCCCCTTGTTGTGGTCAGTGCTGAGAGACAGGCCCGAGAACAAGAGCAGAGGTAAAAATATCTGGATTTAGCATGCCACTTCTTGTCCACAGAATCCATAACTTGCTCCCTACATTTTGTGAGCATGAAATTCTATTGTCTTAAGAGCAGGGACCCTCACATTCTCATGCCTCACATTTTGGTTCCCAAATGGCAATGCATTGCCTGCTGCTAGTTGGTGACAAAGTTTTTACTGCTCTGGGGTGATACCTGAAAAATGGGGACAACATAGAGAATTTCCAGATAAAATATAAAATGTATCTCCCCAAAGACATCAAAATGCTGAAAGTAAACAACTGCCAACTAGAAATTCTATACCCAGTGAAAATATCCTTCAAAAATGGAGAAATGAAGACATTTTAAGAAAAACAAAAACTGAGAGATTTCATCACCAGCACCCACACTGAAGGAAATACTAAAGAAAAATTATCAGGGGCGAGTGTGGAGCTATAGGAAAGAATAAGAACCCACAAAAGGGTAACTAATTTGTGGAAAAGTCTAACTGAACGTTGACTGTATAAAAAATATAATAACGTTCTTGTGGGATTGGACATAGCCAGATAATAAAAATTTATGACAACAACAGCATATAAGTCAGGAAGGGGGAAATGGTGTTAAAGTGTTCAAAGCTTCTGCATTATGTAGGAAGGGAGCAAAAATACCAAGTCCTGGTGGGCTTTGATAAGCCTCATAACTATTAAAAGAATTATAAAGAGGGTATAACTGTCAAGGTAATGAGGGAGGAGGGTGGAAGACAGAATAACAAAAAATAGTTAATTAAAAAAAGTCAAGAAAGTAGAAGAAAAGTAACATAGAATAAAAAGGACTAGTACAAGGTAAACAGTAAAGTGATGGACTTAAACTAAATGCTACTATAAATATTAATTTATATTGTATCAATGCGTCAATACTTACATTAAATGTAAATGTACTAAATTGTTTGATTAAAAGACAAAGACTATTATACTGGATAAAAAACGTACCCTAATATGTGATACTCTGAAGAGATATATCTGAAATGTAAGAATACGGCAAAATTGAAACTAAAGGGATGGAAGAGGCCTAATTGATTTGCATAGAATAGTGGAACCAACACAGAACATATATTGTTTTTAAGCACATGTGAACATTTATAGAAATCGGCTTCATGATGGACCGCAGAGTAAGACTCAAAGGACTGACATCTCACATTATATATTTTTCAAGGAGAGTATAATTAAACTAGAAAGTGCAATAAAAATATCACTAAAATTTCCCGTATGTTTGGAAATTACAAAATACACTTCTAAATAACCTGTGGAAAGAAGAAGAATGGAAATTATAAAATATTTTTCATGGAACAATAAGGAAAATAGTAATATCAAACATAGGAGGTGTAGCTCAGACATACTTAGAAAATATTCTGTAGCCTTAAAATGCATATAGTTTAAAAAGAAAAAAGGCCTAAAGAATCATACATCTAAAGAAGTTAGCAAAACGGAGAAGAAACTTGATAAGGCACTTCACAAAGAGGATACCACATGGCCAATAAATATATGAAAAGGTGCTTAAAATTAGTAGTCATCAGAGAAATGAAATTTAAAACTCAATTAGATCCTACTACAAATCTATCAGAATACCTAAAATTGAGAAGCCTGACCAAACCAAACTTGGGGTAGGATGTGGAACAACCGGAACTCTCATACTCTGCTTTGAATTGGTGCAATCATTTTGAAAAAAATTGGTGCTAAATTTGAATTTATGCATAAGCTTTGGATCCCAGGATTCCACTCCATTGAATGTACCCAAGCGCAATGGATACACAGATCCATCAAGCAACGTTTATAAGAATGTTTCTAGTGGCACCATTCATGACAGCTAGCAAAGTGAAAACCCCAATTTTCCATTAATATAATGGAGAAATAAATAGTGGCATGTTTATGCAATGGAGTGTTCTACAGCAGAGCTTGGCAAACTGTTTACATAAAGAACAAGATAGTAAATATTTTAGGCTTTGTAGGTCTTATGATCTCTTTCGCAGCTACTCAGCTTTGCCATTGTAGCAGGAAAGCAGTCACAGAAAAAAGTAAATGAGCATGGCTGGGTTCCAGTAAAACTTTACTTACAAAAAAACATGTAATAGGTCAGATTTGTTCTAAAGGGTTTAATTTGCCAACCTCTGCTTTCTAGAATGAAAATTAATCACCCACACAATATGCGTGAATCTATAGTGCCGTGACAAAGCTGAATGTTAATTATTGTATGATTCCATTTATATAAAGTTCAAAGAAAACCTGGGTTTTTTTTTTTATACCTGGGGTACAACACTAAATTATAGTGTTAAAAGTCAGGATAGTGGTTACTTTTGTGGAAGATAGAAAGGACAATGATTGAGAAGGGGCATGAGAGAGGTTTTGGGGGGTTACTAGCGATGTTCTTCTTGACTAAGGGGTGTTATAATTTGTTTTCATTTGTTGGGATATATATATATATATATAATTATATGCTATACACTACATATTATATTTTTATATAATTCTATATTATATAACAAAGTATACTTATATATATTATGGTATATGTATCTATCTGCTATACTATATATGTATATGTATAAATAAAACCATACTATGTTCATAATTTTCTGTAAATCTATTCTAAAGTAAAAAGATTATTTAAGTAGATATATTGATAGATATAGCTACATTATCATTCATTATATGTAAAGAAATAAATATGATATTTGTATATAAATATAAAATATATAACATTTATTATAAAGTTCTTACTACGTATTATATTTATATGTTATGTATTTAAATAAACTTTTTATTTTAGAATAGTTTCAGATTTACAGAAAAGTTGTGAGGATAATATGGGGTTCCTGTACTCACACCCACTTTGCCCTACTGTCAACATCTTCCATTACTGTGGGCCATTTGTCACAACTAATGAGCCAATATCGATACATTGTTATTAACTAAAGTCCATACTTAATTCAAATTCCTTAGTTTTTGCCTGATGTCCTCATTCTGTTTCTGTTCCAGGATCCCATGCAAAATTCCACATTATGCTTACTCCTCGTGTCTCCTTAGGTTCCTCTTGGCTGTGACCGTTTCTCAGAAGTCCCTTGTTTTTGATGACCTTAACAGTTTTGAGGAACACTGGTCAGGTGTTTTGTAGAATGTTCTGCATCAATAAAGGTACCATTTTTATCACATGACTTATCACTGTTGACGTTGACCTTGATCACCTGGTTGAGGTCAAGTTTGTTGGGTTTCTCCACTGTGGAGTTACTCTGTTTCCCTGTTTCCATGCTGTGTTCTCTGGAAGGAGGTCCCTATGTGCAGCCCATACTCCTTAAGTATGATTTATGTTTTCTTTCTTTGAGCAGGTATATCTACATTAATTATTTGGAATTTTTCTGCATGGGAGATTTGTCTCTTCTCCATTTATTTATTTATTCAATCATTTATTTATATCAGTATGGACTCGTGGATATTTACTTACATTTATATTTTGGACAATTTCTCCACATGTATTATATTTTACAGCAAAAAAAATTTTAATGACAAGGAAACTCCTAAAAAGTTAGAATTTTATTCGTGGCAAACACAATGGGAGTCAATCACAGGGCACTACTGTCAAAAGAGCACATGAGTCTTTGGATATATGAGTAAAAATATAGCTCCAGGGATAGGGGAGGTGATAATCTTGCTCTAATCTGTGCTGTTTGCGTTGTACTGAAAATATTGTGCCTTGCTCTGGGTCAACCTTTGAGAGGGGAAGTAAGTAATTGTCTCTCATTCTAAGAAAGGCCAGGCTGCCAGGGGTCTTTGAAATCCCATACAACAAATGAGATCTGACCTGTTTGGAATTAATGATAACTGTGGAGTTTAGACATCTTCACCCCACAACGTTTCAATGACAGAAAAAAGACTTGACCCAACTGCAACTTCTGGTTGTTTTCTCCTGGTCTTTTTCCCTCCTACTGTATGAAATAGAGAATCATAATTACAATTGCAATTCAACACTTAAAACACTAGTTATTTCCCAAACACTTGAAAATTATAACAAAACTTGCGTTACCAGCAAGACTACCCTGATGTTTGTGAGATGATCTGTTATGACCTGTACCACCCTGTTCACATCGTGAAGTTTGGGTCACCATGACATCAATACAATGTCATTCTCTGCTTGGTGAATCACACCATTACCAAGCTACGTTCACCAAAACAACGTGTTCTTCAGTGATTGCAACAACGTCATCTGTGAAGTGTTTGAACTCTTAAAAACGGGGCTGCTTTGGGCACTTAGCGCCGGACAAACCATATCCTACTGTATATGAGGGGCAACTGAGAAAACTGAGGACCACCAGCCTTGAGAAGGTGAGCAATGATAGCAGTCTTCAAATACCTGAAACAAACAGGAATTAAGTCGGTCTGTGTGACTCTGGGAAAGGAAAGACAAATGCCACGATCACGCTCTGTCTCGAGGAGAAATTTCTAGTGCCTCAAGATGTCTTAAACTGGGAAGTCAGCTTCAAAGGCTTTGCAATGCCTTTTATCAGAGGTGTTCTGGCAGTAGACAAGATGACCACGTGGTGGGGATGTTACAGAGAGAATCTCTGTTTTAGATGGGAAGTTACTTCTTCAAATTCCCTTCTGCATTCAAGAGCCACTGATTCTAAGAAAACATACAGACTAGGATTTTCAGCATTTTTTTTTTTTTTTGCCCAGGTTAGGAAATCTTCCCTTTTGGGTAAGGTATCTTGTCTTCAGAAGGTGACTTCAAAAAGGCACCCCCACTAGGGCTGGCCCGGTCATGTAGTGGTTACATTCCCATGATCTGCTTCGGTAGCCCCAGGGTTCACAGGTTCGGATCCCCAGTGCAGACGTGTGCACTGCTCAAGCTGTGCTGTGGCAGCATCCCACATACAAAATAGAGGAGGATAGGCACTGATGTTAGCTCAGCGACAATCTTCCTCAAGCAAAAAGAGGAAGATTAGCAACAGATGTTAGCTCAGGGCCAATCTGCCTCAAAACAAACAAACAAACAAACAAAAGACACCTCCGCTATTCGAAGGAAGCAGTGCATCGACCCACTGGCGTCATTAGCAGGCATGAGCTAATCCAATTGGCTTCTTCCCCTTGGAAAGCTAGAGCAAGCTTCCCAGAAATGGGACTCTAGCCAAACAAGGATGGTCTCAAGCATTGCTCTAGGACAAGATAATGGGGACAAAAAGGTGACAGAGTTTAGCTCAGTCAGATGGAGGAAGTCCTCTTTCAGAGGCAGAGCAGCCCTCAGATGGCTTGGGATCCTGAAGTCCTCAGTTGGAAGGAGGACATTTAGGGCTCATAGGGGTTTGAGCTGGTTCTCACTAATTCTGCAACTCCATCTCTGTGTTCCAAATTGGTAGAAAGCCTTCCTCTCCACCATCATCCACCCCGACTAGTCATTGCTCCCATGGCAGCTACTCCGGAGAGCTCCCCAAGGTCAAGGACTGGGTCCCTATTATCCACTGCTGAATTGCCCCGTGGCTAGTGCAGCGCTTACCACATGGCTGGCTCTCAATAAATACTTGCTCCTTCCTGTATTCATTCAACAGGTATTAGTTAAGTACACGCAACATGCCAACACTCGGTGGGGCATTTGGTGCACAGCAAATTTAAAAAAAAGGAAAAAACAACCACCAAAAAACCAAAAAGCAGATGAGGTTTTTGCCCTTGTGAAGTTCATGGTCTGGCAGGGGAGACAGAAAAATCTTAAACATGAACAAATTGAGTACAGAATTATGGATTGGGCAAAGTGCAGTGAAGGGAGTGAAGAGAGTGTGAAGATAGAAGGTATTCTGGGTGGGGGGTGAGGAGGTGACATTTAAGCAGACGGCTGAAGGACAGTGAAGGGAAGAGCCGTGTGACGAGCTGAACGAAGAAATAACTAAGAGACGGGGAGGCTGGCAATATCCTCTCCTCTGCTGAGGAGAGGAGGGCCAAGAGGCAGTGAGTGCTCCCAACGACGAGAAAACTGGCTGTCATCCTGTCAGTGCCAGGCACAGAGTGAGAATTTTATCATTCACTTAAAACACACACACACACACAATGGGGAGCTGGGCTCCATTTCCTCAGAGGAGGAAACCGAGTTCCAGGAAGGGTAGGTAACTTGCTCAGTGTCTCACAGCTATTAAGCGGCAGAGCCAGGATTTGAACTCAGTTCCATGAGGCTTAAAAGCTCACGTTCTTAATATTATGCATCCTCTTCTCTGCCAGAGGACAAGGAGCGTCCTTACCTAGACTTCCACGTCATGGCACTTTTTGCCCCCTCCGTGGGAGCCCCAGGACTGAGCAGCTGGGAAGCACCCGGGCTGCCACCCGGAGATCTGCTTCATCTCTGGCGGGCATGCACCAGTCAGGGAACCCATGTGGATGTTTGGCTCCAGCCCCACTGTGGGAGCCGCTGACCAAGTGCCAAGGCCCCCACTGAAGAGCTGTAACCAGTCCTGCACCCTCACCTAGAAAGCCCTCTGACACTCCTCCCAAGCTAGCTTGACTGACTCCTCCCGGCTGGTGAGGCCACAAGGCCCGTGAGGGGTACCCGCAGCCGGGACGGGTGTGAGCAGGGCTGACAGGAAGGAATGGCGTTTGTAGAGGGAGGGAGATCTCAGATCTAGCCAAATCACATTCCAGATTCTTACCTCTCAGCTTCCTGGCCTGGAGACGAAAATACCACCCCACCTTAGGGGTCCGCGCAGCCGGGAGGGCAGGCAAGAGGTGCCACTGCCCTACTGAGACCCCCCCACGATGGCTTTACTGTCACCTCTTTCAGTCCCCCAGCACACTATGGTCCACAAGTCACTGCTTCCGCCCAGTCTCTCTTGGGTCTTGAGACAGCCGTGTACCCAAGTGGGCTCCCTTTACAGTTGGACTGGCTGGGGGCGATTCACCGAAGGCTCATGGGTGGCCAGAACCAGTTTCCCAGACTCCCTTTCCCAAACCCTACCTTCTTATGGGACAGGCTGCTGCGACGTCCCTCCGAAGTCCTGCCTTCCCCATACATATTGTCTGATCGGAGCCCTCTCCCCTTCTCCTCCCTGCCCCTCAGCATGTGCCAACTTCAACCATCTTTTGGGACAAGTGTATATGCCACGGGGCACTGTACGTTACTTCTCTAGTTCTTATGCTCTTGCTTAAAAAACATGACTTGCCAGCATTTATGAGGCTGCTTCTGGTGTGCCAGGCAGGAGGTGCTAAGTGCTTCACGTCGATATTTTTCCCATTTTTACAGCTGAGGAGAAGTGGTCTGGGGGATAGAATGACACCCCCCCAAGACTGCCTAGCTAGTGAGTAACAGAGCTCAGATGAGTCTGGAGTGCAGGTAATCTGATCTCAGAGGCAGATCTTTTCTTGCCTCTCCAGATAGGCCAACGCCCAGCCTTTATCAGAATTCTGTGTCCCTCCCAGCCACGTGCCTGGTACATGCAAGGCACACCATCCGCCCAGGTGGGACAGAGCCCTCTTGGGGATCTCATCATTGTTGCCGGTGGTCAGTAAGGTGTTGAGGATCCAGAGTGCTGGCTTTTGAGCCAAGAAGTTGTGGAGGTGGGTCGGGATTCACTACTCTCATGTACGCAACTTAGCCTCTCCCAGCCTCAGTTGTCCTTTCTGTAAACTGAGTGTAATAATACCCACCTTGAAATGCTTTGTAGGGTTCAAATGGGGCTTGAGTAGGGCAGGGCTAATATATAATGTACCGATTGTCTTTTATTTTTTGCCTACAGCAGGCAGTAGAGTAGAGCAGCTAAGAGCACAAAACTCTGAAACAAGGCGGCTTGACTCCATTTCTGTGTGGTCTTGGGTAAGTCTCTTAACCTCTCTGTGCCTCAGTGTCCTCACCTGTAAAATCGTGACACTAACAACACCTACTTTGTAAGGACATTGTATGCAAAGAGACTGAGCATATTGACTGTGGAGTGCCAGTGTCTGGAGCAGAGCTTGGCAGAGAATGGGGTCTCAATAAAGAGAATGAACAAACAAATAGTTGAACACGATCTCTGGCACAAATAGGTCCCAACAGATATGGGCCATTATTGGTTGCATTATCATTGTTATCTCTCCCTGGCATATCTCCCCTCCCTCTGGCAAGACCCAAGCACTTTGCATCTGCCAAGGATCTCTTCCTCTTGTCCTATATTCTCTCTCCATCCAACCCTTCGCCTGCCTCCGCTGGGAGATGGCGGGAGTCCTGCGGACAGGAACAAAAACCAGTCATGCCTTCTCCTTCCAGAATTGATCTTCCAAACCTCACTGATTGCCTGGATTTACACACACACACACATCTCTGAGTCAGAAGGACTCAGACAGACACACCACAGGCTCCTAAATGGGACCAGTGTTTTCCTATGGGTTTAAGGGTTTGTTATTTGCTGTTCAGATTGAGTTCTGTCAATTATTACCCAACTGGTTGTCCCTCCAGAGTCATTAAAAAAATAATGGGTTCGTGTTTGCTGCGGGTGAGTATGCATATGTGTTGTACGTGCAGGGGGCGTGGGGGGAGCAATGGACTAGGAAGTGTGCTGGGACTTACATTAACCTGCACACGGGTCTGAACTACCCCCCAGGAAATGTGTGCCTGCATAAGTATGCTTAATCCACGCTCATTCAAAGTGTGCCGGGGCTGTTATCTCCGCCTCCCTTCTTGCCTGTCCCTTCATATAACCCCGGCTGCCTCCAGCCGGTCTTTGCCCATTTGACTTGCTGGCCCTGAGCACACAAAGGTGCAGCGACTCTCTGAGAATGAGTCTTTTCTGCTCTGAGACAGTGGGGCTCTGCCTGGCTGTCACCGTAGTGCTGGGAGGAGCAGTTCTTTGCAAACTGAAGAGCCCAGGGCAGGAGGGGAGAAAGGTGGTCTGCTTGGTGGGCCTGTGGGGAGGGGCTTGCCTGCTCAGCCTGTCCCTCTTCTGGGGCTTGCTTCTCTTCTCCCTGTCATGTTGCCTCATGTATGCTTACTTATCCGGCCAAGAGCTGTTACCTGTGGATCAAAAGGCGGTGCTGATCACAGGTAAGTGGACAGACTGCGACCCTCACTCAGGGCAGCACCTGGCACTTGCTCTGCCTTAGCAGGACTTTTTCAAATTAGGCTTAAAAATGAAATCCTTGGCAGAGAGCAAATGCAAGCAGACCTGCAAGTGTCTTTCACTGCACCGTTTTGGTTTGCTTTCTTCAGGAGGTGCACCTGACGGGACTGGTGGCGGGAGAGACCGGGAAGGTAAAGAGCATCTAAGCCACAGTTTTGTTAATTTCCCAGGATAAATAGGAATCGGCAAAGCTGTGCCATTTTGTGCGTTTCGTTTTACCCAGGAAAGTCCCATAGATTTCTTTAGGCTTAAACGGAATTTTGTTCTGAGATTAATGTTTGACGGCGTTCTAGACTTGGGCTCTTACTCCCTAGATGTGCAAGAAACCTTACAAAGCCAGGTTCTCCTTGTATTTTGCTGTGTTTTTTAAATATTGAAGGTGGAAATTGTGTAATTTGCCCGGGGTTCTGTCAAGAATCTTTGGTCTTCAAATCTGTCATTAGCCTGCCGATGTTTCTTAATTGGATCAAGAAACAGTTGCTTGTTAGCTCAGCTGCCTGCTTTTTTCCTCTTTTGTGTTTTTTTTTCCACTGCAGGTGTGAGGCCAAATTAAATTCCTGCGTGTTGTAAAACTGGTTGGTTTGGCTGCAAAGTTTGAACTTGGATAGGGCTCTAATTAGGATTATCCAGCCTTATCCCAACCCAGAAAATTCTGCCAAGATAAGAACATTAGTTCCAGAATCATTTGCAGGGAGGTCATCACGCCCCACCCCAGCCTGAGGCCACCATCCACTGGGGTGAAAGCAAACAGGGGGCGCGGATGGAAGTGAATCAGAGGTTCTCTCAATTCCCTGAGAAGTGGTCTCTAAAGCGACTTGTCTACTTTTCCTTTTCCTTTATCCTGATAAAGAAATTCTCTAAGACAAAATGCAAGTAGGCACTTGTTGGAATTTTGAAGTGCCGCGGGAAACAAGCTTCTTCAGCGAAAGCAAAACAAAACAAAACAAAGGTAGAAAACTCAGTTGATCGGTGGGATGTTTATCCACGTGAATGTCTGGTATGACCTGGAATCGTGCATCTAAAAGATTGGCTGGGTTTTCCACTTTTTTGCTAGAATTCTCTGGGTGGGCTGGGTGAGCATCTGTAAGAATAGTCTAAATCCTTCTGTTCTGTGTGCAGTAGCAAGTACTCACGGTCTTAAGAGCAAGGCCGGGTCGAATCTATTTTTTTGTACTTTTTCTCTTGTGTGCAAGAAGACAGAACAATTAAGCATGTTAAAATAATAATCGGGATGTCGTGGTTGACTCTAATGAAACGTGATCTCCCGGAGGGTCTGAAAGTTCCTGGGAGCACTTCAACTTCAGGGAGCAGCACTCCTAAGGCTAATAAATAAGAATACTAAACCCTAGGATAGACTCAGGCAAACTTCAAGGTAATTGGGAAAACAGGAATCCTTTCTTGCTTGTTTATCTTGTCAGTTTTCTTTATCCTCTGTGTTTGAAGATGTAGGCATGCAGAAAGGCACAAAATACACACTTCAGTCAGTTAGCCCACACCAGCCATTGAAATGTCCTGACTTGTGTGCAGTGGCATGGAAGATGACTGATTCAATTAGGCAACTCATGCCGCGACTGATCCCTCAGTAAAATGCTTACCAATCAGCCAGCTTAGAATTAAGAAAGGAAGCACATACATTTAAGGGTGACTGAAATGTTCCTTTGAGGTTCTTTGTCATCTTCAGGAGGAACGCCCCAGGTGTAATACAATTCTGCACAAAGTTTCAAGACCTTTATACTCAATGGAGAAATTTAAAATGAATCCATTTAGTTAGATGAGAACTCACAAAAAAATAAGTCACTGTGACTTGGAATAACTTTGTTTTAGGTTGGCATGTGTCATAAATTGGGACACATTTTAATGTGGGGGAGGGGCAGGGAGAAATGTGGTGGTATACATTAAAAGCCATAAATATTATTCCTTTATCGGATGATTCAAGATTTGGAAACGTCTCTTAAGCAAATAATCTGAAATATGGAAAAAAGGTAGACAGAACAAAATGGCGTATTCACAGAGCTGTTCAGGATAATCTTATTTAAAATTGTGAAATATCAAAAGCAATTAAAATGGTGACAAATTATAGTGTAACAATGGGGAACCATTAAAAATGACAACCACAGGCCTGTGTGACAACATGGATAACTGGGCTAGAGGAGAATATGCAGGAGACCTGAGTGTTTGAATAAGGCTCCAACCACACCACAGGAATAGGAGAAACACTGGAAGGAAACAGTTTTCGAATGGTTGAGTTAGAGTGATGGGTTTGTTTTTCCCCTAGAATTCCTCTAGTGTGGTTATATTACTTATATAGTAAAAACATTTTATTTTTATTTATTTATTTTGAGGAAGATTAGCCCTGAGCTAACTGCTGCCAATCCTCCTCTTTTTGCTGAGGAAGACTGGCTCTGAGCTAACATCTGTGCCCATCCTCTACTTTATATGTGGGACGCCTGCCACAGCATGGCCTGCAAGGTGCCAAGTCTGCACCTGGGATCCAAACCAGTGAACCCTGGGCCTCCGAAGCGGAATGTGCACACCCAACTGCTGCACCACCGGGCCAGCTCCATAGAAACATTTTAAAAAGAGATCACATTAATAGGATAAAGCCCATTTTGGTGCCTAGTTGATTATAGGCCCGGGTGTAGGACAATTACTAGGACAAGTTAAAAAAACACCTTTTTCTCTTTGAGTCCCTTATTTCATTTTGCCAAGATAGTCAAGGGTCTTTTGTCTCAGAGATATATAATTGTAGTAAGAAGAAGGAATAAGCAAGCCTAGAGTGTTTGAGATACAGCGGCCATCCAGTTTTTAAAATGACTATAAAATTAGTGAAGAGCAGGCCCATGTGATTGCAACAGCGTCTCAAGCACAATATCGTGGAAAAAATGTTGAAGTGTGAGATGCTTGGGTTTGCATTCTGCGTTTGCATTGCCTTGGGCTGGGTTCTCTGGAGGCTGAGCTTGAGACGAGGATCTGTGCCAAAGGGATTTCTTAGGAAGGTTTCCAGGGAACACTGTTCTGGAGTAGGGAAGATGGGCAGGGAAGGGGAGGAGGCCAAGCAGGTGTGCAGCATCAGGGAAGTCTGCTGAGAGTCACGTTGGCTTACTCACCCGGGGAAAGATCTGGAGGCAGTGGGGGTCACACGTGAGAGCTGTCTCCATTGCGGGCCAGCGATCTGTAGCCCTTATACCTGTACACCTGTCAATCATTAGTGAAGGGCTGTTCCCCCCCTGCAGTGGTGGGGAGGAGAGGAAGCTTAAACTCCAGGCCCTTTTGGCTCTCTGTGCCACTGGTAAAGTGATCACTGGCATCCTGGGGAAGCCCTCGGACAAAGTCACAGGTGCTGGCTGCTGGAAGTGAAGCGCACTTTGGATTAGCGTGCACGAAAATGGCCGATGGATCCGGGAGGTACCTTATCTGCTACATACCTCTTACTAGCTGTGTGGTCTTTGGTACCCAGTTTTGTGCTTTTGAACTTCTGTTTCCTCCTGTGTAAACTGGAAATGATAATACACACACACACACACACACACACACACACACACTCCTATAGATGGAATTAGTGGAGGAGAGAAAGAGAGAGGGAGATGTAGAGTGAGTGGGAGTTGGGGGGGTGATTTTGTGTATTGGGGTGATACGGGGAAAAGTTGAGGAGTGAAGTTAGGGAGAACAAAAGGAGAATAAAAAGAAAAGAGGAAAAGACTGACAAAAAAGTGGAGAGAAGAAACATTCACTTATTCATTCAACAACTACTGATTGAGGACCCGGTATGTGCCATGTACGGTCCAGAAACAATGGGAGAAGAAAATTAAAGACCGTGCAATTGTTATGCTGTCAAGGGATGGGATCAAAGTTCCTAGTTTTCCTTGATCTTGGACCCACATTCACTGGGGTTCCTTCTTCCTCATCCCAGTTTGTGCATTGTCCTTCTCAGCCTACCCTTTGAACTTGGTAAAAGATGCAAAGGTAACTATGATTTTCTATCCTCAGGCCTTTCCTCCTGGCTCCTCCAGTCTTTCTTACCCACCTAGAGGGTTAACTACTGATTTGGCATCTGCTGTGTGCAGGACACACACTTGGAGCGCTTCACTGTCCAACAGGAGAGATGTGGCCATACGTAACCATAGGCATGGGACGAGGTAAAGAGGGTACCTCCAGGAGGATTCCCAAAGAGCCGTGGAGCCCATGAGTGGGCACAGCTCCTATGTGGGGGGCTAGGGAAAGCTTGACAAAGGAGGGACCTTGTTAGGAATTTAAAAGTAGCTTGCTAGAGGGAAAATAAGGTCTTCCAGGCTAATTGGTTAAGCAGCTACTACACACAAAGCTGGCAGTCATTAAAACTTGTGGAATTGGATAATTTTCAATTGGAATTTTCAAAACTAGGTACAATGGAGGATGGATCAGGGAAGGCAAGAGGGATCTGTTTTATGTGGAGGTCTTCATTTTATGCTTCAAATGATGGGTCCAATGTGATGGGTGACCCCTTCTGGGACTTATTAAATAGTTCAATTAAAGTTCTAAAATTGAATACTGTTGGCATCACCTTGGGATTTGGGCTCCTTTTGATTTGATGTTAGATTATGGAAACGGACAAACATTGACAGTGGACTATGAGACTAAGAGAAATAACATCTTCATGCTCAGAGCTTTACATACCTTTTATATTTTATTCTTACAACTCTAATAACTTACATCTTGTAAACGAGGAACGATGTGTCCAAAGTCACTGAGCTACTAAGTAGCAGAGATGAGACTAAACCCAGATCAGATCCATCTGTCACCTGAAGCCATGCTCCCAACCACTGTCATTATCAGTGCTATAGCCACAGTTACTAGTAGCCTGTAAAGATTCCCAGCATATAAAACATGTCCACTCAATCGGCAAGTAAATATTTGACATCTATTATGTGCACAAGGCTCTGCTTGATACAGAACTTGGCAACTGATTGGGTACAAGAGATGCAGATCAGAGAAGATAAAATCGAGGTACCATGGACAGGGATAGGGACGTTTGAAAAGGGTGATGAAGCCATAGGGTAAGTTTGACTTCAGGTTTGAGTTGAGGGCAGTGAGAGGACAGTGCAGGTGGAAAGTCATTGGCATTTGGAAATATAGAACTGGACCTTGGTTAGGTTTGAAGAAGGAGACTGGAGAAACACAACAGAGTGATGGTTAATGGAGCAACGGAAGAGGTCTTTCAAGTATATAGTCGTGTGTCGCTTAACGACAGGGATACGTTCTGAGAAACGCTACTACACACCTAGGCTATATGGTACTCATCTTGTGGGACCACCATCGTATATGTGGCCCATCATTGACCGAAACATCCTTATGTGGCATGGGACTGTGTAGTAAGGAATTGATATAATCCTCAGTGAACCTATAATCCAGTTACTCCATCAGATTTTTTTTTTTGTATAAGCATGTATCCTCATTCCTCATTCAGTTTAAGCTTTACCTTAGCCTTCTACAGAGAAGCATAAAAAGATGTTGTTAACCCAGGTGATTCTGTAAAAGTTTGAATGGTGGTTTTATTAGGCATTCTAGATGGGGTGCTCTGGTTGGGGGAAATTCTCATGGAATGAAAGTCTCCCCAAATATCTTGCAAGCTGTTTGAAGGCAGGGACTAGGTCTCTTTTGTGACCATGTAACCCCTTCTCAATCTCTGAGCATATTAGACCCAATACAATGTCACTGAGTGAATGGACCAAGTCAGTGAAATGTCCTCCCCCTTTTGTGGTCATTGGCTGGGCACAATGGAATTGTCCCAATCTGCCCACTTGCTTAGGTACTTATCTCTGCTGGTTCTTTTTGCTGGGGTCACCTGTATAGAAAGGGCAGAGTGACATGGCTGAGTTGTGGAGGCCCCAAACACATCATTGTGATGACTTGGTTTTAAGGGTGCTCCTACTTACCCAAGATGTGGCACAAACGGACATCCTCTGGCTCCCACCACGCTGCTGAAACTGCTCTCCCAAGGGTCACTGGTGCCCTCCTAGTCACCAGAGCTTGACTTCTCCTCGAGCACTGCTGACCATATTTTTCTTCTTGACATGGCCCCCTTTGCCTTTCAGGATACTTCACTTCTGCGCTCCTCCCTGAATTCTCTGTCCCTGACCCTCCAGGTTCTTCTTCCTACCCGCGCCCCTAGGGAGCCCTCTTGCCTCTGTCCTTAGTTCTCTTATCTTGCCACATCCTCTGCTGTGTAAGTCTCACCTGCTCCTGTGCTGTTAATGGTCTCTGTGTGAGGACTGGCAAACCAGTAGTTTAGTACACCCAAAACTCTTTTCACCTCCTGACTCATATTTCCAGGATTTTAGACTGAAACTTTCAACTCAGCGTGTTCTTAAATAAACGTATCACCTTCTCTCTTATCCTTTTCCTTTTCTTAACTTCTCTGGTTCCCACCTTTTCCCCAATTCTATCTATTCCACCTATTTCCCATCTCTGTTTCCACTGCTTTACGTCAGCCACTTTCTACAGATTCTTTTCTCTCCCTTTTTGATGATTTCTTCATAGATTCATCTTCCTCTGTCTACCTTCCTAAATGTCACCATTCTCTACACCTCACCCTCAAATTCCCGTGTTTTCCTTTAGGGTCTCTTTACACTCTCACATTCTCCTGTAGTACTCTTGTTTCCATGTGTATCTTCCCTTGCCACCATATTCTGGTGATGATTAATCTCTATGTCTTGCCCAGACTTGTGTCCTGTACTCTGGGCCACATATCCACTGCTTCCTGAATGTCCCAGGATCCACATGTCCCTGACTGCACTCATTAACGCTCCCCTAAATCCTGCCATTGCTCCAATAGTCTCTACTCTGTTGATGGCACTATCATCATCCACCCATCAGCCTGTCAGGGAATTCACAGTACATCTTTGATTCCTCCTATCAATCTGCCCAAATCAGAAACTTCAGAGTTCTCCTTAATTCTTTCTTCTCATTCTTAGCCAAACAGGGCAGCACGAGGTTGGTGATCAGGTAGTCAAAGGATGAGGATGCTAAAAGACCCCTAATTCTGGAAAGAGAAGAATGAGAGTGAGCATGATTGCAACAGAATCATGAGAATGGAGGAAATATGAGATGGAGGGAATCACTTCCTCAGAACCCTCCCACCCAACACCCACACCTTTCCCACTTAAAGTTTGAGAGAAGCTTCTAGAATAAGCCACAGGAAGTATGTGTTCAAACACAGATAGTAAACCAATAAGTCATCTTAGGGGAACATTGTCGTAGGAACAATGGTGTAGGGTTTGGGGTCCTGTTCCCCAGGCAGGGTCTGCCTTCAGTCTCTGCTGGCCTGCTCCACTCGTTATGAGTCAGTTGTGATGCTGGGGGGAAATAGTGGTGAAGGAGAAAGAACACCCCAGTCAGCTACTTTGGGCTTTACCCAAGTCAGAGATAAACTTCATTTCAACCAACTATCTCCCAATCTTGAACGCCCTTTTCAGAATCATCCATTGACTGGCGTTATTTGAATAAACCCAGTGATGGAAAGCTCACCACCTCTTCAAGGAAATACTTCCATTTTTATACAATGCTAATAGTTGTAAATATCTTCTAATAATGAGCCAAAATATGCCTCCCTGGAATATTCATCAAAGCACTTAGTTCTGCCCTTAGAAGTCACATAATCTAATTAAAGCACTCTTTTGCATGATAACCCTTGAAAAATGCGAAGAATGCATCATATCATAGCCAAATCTGCTTTGAACTACATCGTCTCATTCCTTTACCATTCTTCCCATGTCTTGGTTTCCAGAACTTTCACCATTATCCTCAGTCTCTTTTGGACCATTTCCAGTTTCTTGACATTCCTTTGAGACATTGACTCAGATTTAACATCATGTGCCACCTTGGTATGAGCACTACAGACCAGACTGGAACTAACGAGGTGAAATTAAATCAGAATAAATGCAAGTTCTTTCATTGGATGTTGTTGCTTTGTTTGGTGAGGTCAATCCATAATCCCCCTTTTTCCCCAGCTGAGTTCAGAACCAGTTGAGACAGACAGGGAAACAAGGCAGGTGGAGATCAGGACGTCAGCTTTATTCCTGATAGAAGCATTGGATTAAGTGTCTTCAAAGTGTAGTAATAACAGTGCACCCATTCAAGGCAGGGTTGAAAGTCTCAAGCCTTGCCCACAAGGTAGGTCTTGGATGGGGTAGCTGGGCTATCACAGCCCAATAGCACAGGCATTTTGCGGGCTAGGAGATTCCCAAGGAAGAGAGGAGAGCCTCCATGTGATGCTCTGAGCTCTTGAGTTGTCTCCTCCACTTCTCAGTCCTGATCATTTGCTCTGAATTGTCCTTTGGGTTCTTCTGTTAGAAAGAGAAGAGACCTTATGTTGGGTGAGACGTTCTTGTCCAGTTCCTTCCGTCCAACTCACCAGATACTTTGCTCCACCTTCCCAGGAGAGGAGAAAGCAGGAGAGAGAGGGGCCAGGAGTGTCACACTGATAATTATTCTTCCATATTAAAGGAAGCACAGGAAGTGAGGAAGAAGCGATCCCCCTAATCTTAGGTTCAGAAAACCAGCTCTCTGGATGGAAGATGCTGTCTCTAAACTGCAGCTTGTGTGCCAGAGGTCTAGGCAGATTTGACTGCAAACTTAAATGGGGTCAGTGGTGAGCTGTTTGCCCACAACTCTCTTCACACACACACACGCACACACACACGGCTTCACTCTTAAGATGCAAAATGTCTAAATGAAAGTGTTAGACCACTCACTAACTCTGGGCTCTTGAGCAAGCAGCTTCACCTCTCTGAGGCTAATTTTCCTCCTATGTAAAATGAAAATCATGATCGATACTTTTTCTCAGGATTAAACAAGATTATGAATATATATGTGCTGCATGGCATGTAGTAGGTGATTCATGAGATATAATGATTTTTACCTTTTCCTCATCTTGTCCAGTCTATTCATCCCCTTTGCAAAGAAGACAAAAGCAAAATTAGAGTTTGGTATTTCTGTCTCCATGCCATTCATGAATGCTGCGTCATCAGCCTCATTCAATGGTGCCTTTGTTCTTTCTCATTGATACCATCACTTGACTGGCAAGCTCTCTTTCTGTAGTTAACTTGTTTCTGCAGACCTCAGTCTAATCTAGCTTTTCACTTACAGATGCTTTTCTTACAGATGGGTAGGGCTTCTCCCATGTCAAGACCCTTGGTTCTATGCTGTGTCTACCCTTGTTTCTTGCCTCTTTAAGCCCTGACCTTATCTGAGGGTTTCTCATGCAACCACTCTAGTCTCTTGAGTTTTCTCCCATGATTCTTCTCAGTCTTGATCCTTTATGCTGAGTTGTCTTTTCAGTTCTTCTATTAGAGAGAGAGTCTTTTGAGGGCATTGGAACATGGAGACCTTTGCTCTGGGCAAAATGTTCAGCTGTTGTCTTTCCTCGTGAGTCTCCATCTCTGTATGAGACTCTCAGGCTGTGGAGGATAAGGGGTCCTGAGAGGGACGAGGATTTGTAATTGATTTGAGCTGTGCTGGAGCCATAGCTGCATGTTTTCACATTTCATGCTTTCAACAACCACTTGTCGATTGCCTACTGTGCACACTTGAGATACAGTGGGGAGCGAAGACAGACAAGGCCCTTGCCCTCAAGAAGCTTAATTCTAGTGAAGGAAGACATGAAACAAGCAAACCAATACATAGGTAAGATAATTTCAGTGCCGCGAGACTCTGATGGCATGGATGGTGGTTTCACGGTGTTCCTGAGAAGTACGTCAGAAACTGTCAGGCACTGTGATTAGCACTTTCCATGCCTAATTTTATTTAATCTTCACAAAGGCCTTATAAGATAATTTGTAAAAAATTATGAAAAGCTTTAAATATATGAAAAGTAGAGTGAAGAGGCCCACATGCCCAATATCCACATTCTAGAATAATAATGGTCATGATATCAATGAGATAATTTCTATTATTAATCCCATTCAAAGATGAAGAAATGGAGGCTTTCAAGAGTTTACATAACTAAGGTCACATAATGTGAAGTAAGTAAGTGTGGTACTAGAATTCAAATGCAGGCTATTCTATCTTTCTTTTAGGTCAAGGAGATGATATAAGCAGTGCAGACAGGAGATTGACATGTGTGCCTTCTCTGAGGGAAAGGGGCAATGACTGCCAAGTGTTTCAGATCTGCTAAGTGGCCCCCAAGCATCTTTGGCTTCCACATTCAGACCCAGGGTCCTACGGTAAAGTTGGCTTCCAGCAGTGGAAGGAGAGCTCTATCACCCATCAAGGCTCACCTTGGCATTTCAGAGAACCTCGGGGACTGAACAACTAGGGACTTCCCTGGGGTTTCTCTCCAATAGCAGAGCTGTTATGTCTCCAGTGAGAAGCCATCAGTGCCTTGTGCAAGATGCCTTCTCATTGTTCATGAAGCCCATCACTGTTTTCCAAATATTTCCAGCTGTGCTCTTGGCCACCTCTAGGTTATCACTTCAAAGCCTGCCCTGTGTACTGTTGAGTTTGGTGAAGTTTTGGGAGGAGCCAGAGAAGATACCATTTTCAAAGGAGGATTTTCAAAAGGAGCGCTATAGTTGATAGTGTGGAAAGGGGATTGCAATCCATTCATTCATTATTGCATGAATAATTCTTGAGCACCTCTGTGCCAGGTACTTGGAATACAGTGGCAAACAGCATGCGTGCATTCATTACATTTAATAAACTTATAGTGTAGTGAGGGAGATAGACAAGAAACCAGGACATTAAAAGGCAATGCAACATGTGAGAGTTCAGAGATGTGGGAAGTAGAGGGAGGAGGTAAGATCACCCAGAAGGCTGGGGCGGGGGCCGTGAGTTTGGAAAGCAAGCAGCTAACTGGGGGGACTTCATGATGGAAGAATGGGAGAACTTGCTGGCTCACTGGATCTTCGCAGAGAAGAAGAGGAGAGACCCACTAAATGCTGGACTTTCCCTACCGTAACCCTCATCAAAGCCCTTTGTAATCCCTCTTGACTGTCTGTTTTGCCAGATGGATTGTCAGCTCCATGAGGGTAGGCAACGTGTAAAGCATGGTGCCCACAACAGGCTCAAGGAATGAATGCATGAAGAAATGAATGTAGACAATTATTCTGAGGGTCTGAGAATGACTTTTACTGCTAAGAGAAACAACAGGTTTTGAGAGACTGAGGGGAAAGAACTGACTTTGAGAAGAAGATAATGCTTTTTGTCTGAGATGTCTTAAATTTGAGATGCCAAGTTTGTATCCAGGTGGAGGTCTCCAGATGAATTTGGAGAAGTGAGGCTAAATCCAAGAAAGAGCCCAAGATTGGAGATAAAATTAGGTTAGTCTTCCACATCGATAAGACAAATGAAGTTCTGGAAGCTAAAACAACATCTGAGCCAAGAATGTAGACAGAGATTAGGACAAGGAACTGGGCAGTGGAGTCCACTCAAATCTACAGGCAGGTAGATCTGGATGCTGTAGGATTCCAAGGAAGAGGAAAGTTCCAAGGAAGAGAGTTATAAATAACATCCAACACGGAGGACAGATTGAATGGGATGACAAGATGCCTCTGGATTCAGTGCCTTGGGGGTACTGATTAGAGAGAACTGTTTCAGTAAATGGAACAAGAAGGAGCCCCAATGCAGACAGTGTGGAGATGATGTTAGTGCAACTCTGAAGTTTTGAGAACCCTGGTGGAACAAAAAACGATCAAGATGAGAGATTAGCACTAGGAAATAGTGAGATTAAAAGAAGTTTTGGGGAGGGAGAAATTTTGGGGAGTGATTTTGGAGGCCCTAAAGAAAGGCCTCACTGAAGATGTTGACAGTGCCAAAAGAATTGTGGCAATTGATTAAGTAGGAGGTTATTATCCAAGAGATAAAGAAAAGGTAGAAGCCACTGAGTGTCTCAGCTGTCGTTCTAGTTGGTTTACAAGACTAATATGCCAAGCTATTGGTGAAAAAGGCAATTTACTTACATAGTGCATCTTCAATTGTTTGTGGTGCCGCTTATGGTTACAGTATAGTTAGGAGAATAAAATGAAATAAGGCATGCAAATGTTTAATACTGTGCCTGGCTGCATAGTACACAATCGATGAATACTACTGCAGGAAATTGGAGAAGACGAAAGACAATAAAGCAATCAGAGAAAACATCATGACAGAAATCATACTAGCCATTTTCTGGACAGAAACAGTCTCCACGTTGGCCTCTGAGCGCTCTGTCACTGCCAAGTTAAATTAGATCTCTCTTGTATATGACATTCTCATCACATTTCTCAACCTTTATGAGTATTTGTTCAATGTCTTCTTCCTACCATAGCACTGCTTCTTAATGGAGGCAGTCTTGCTTCCCAGGGGACGTTTTAGCAATGTCTGGGGATATTTTTGGTTGTCACAACTGAGGGGCATGAGAACGTACTACTGCCATCTGGGGGGTAGAAGCCAGGGATGCTGCTGAACATTCTACAATGCACAGGGCGGCCCCCACAACAAAGAATTACCTGATGTCACATGGCAATAGTGCTGAGGTTGAGACACCCTCTCCTACAGTGCGAGCTCCCCGGATCAGGGGCCATGTCGTTTTCGTTGGTCACGATATCCCCAAGTGCCAGGTACAAAGCAAGTCACATCATGGATGCCCAATGATAATAAAAGGAAATGGGGATTGAACTGGATTTTAAAGAATAGGCCAGGCCTGAATGTATTTTCATCTGCTTTGAGCACACAGTGGCAGAGGGTGCTGGGAGTTTGTTTTGAAAGAAAGTTCACAAAGGAGATTGCAAATACTCTATCCCCAAAAGGATGGAAGACGTGAAGCAGCCGTGGAGCTTCACCAGGAGACTGACATTGCTACAAACACGAGAGTCCCAGGACAAAAGGCCTGGAACTGCTGGCAACACAAGAACACCCAAGACTATGAACAATTGGTTGTTTTGACGGATAGAATTCAGCCACCCGCTGAAGCAGCAGAGAGAGAATTTTAAATAGACACAATCTAGAGAGTTCCTTTGATAAGGCAGAAAGATGAGGCTTCTGAGCCTGCTGTGGCTGCCATGCACACAGATAAGGTCTCCACCTTTGGGCAGTTCCTCGAGTCTGGCGGATATCAACCATCACTGTGCATTAGGATCTCCTGTGAGCCTTTTAAAGCACACTGATACTTGGGCGCCTGCTTCCAGAGCTCAGGTTTACCTGATCTAAGGCATGTGACCTGGGTGTTGACATTTCCTCAGAGCACCTCCATCCCAGGTGAAGCTAAAGCATAGCCCTTCGTTGAGCATGAACCACAGCTCAAAGCCGCATGTAAGCAATTCCTCTCTCCAGCACCCATACACCCAATTCCACTGGATGTCTCAGACTTTATGCATCTGAAACTGAGCTCTTGATTGAGCTCCTGGGCTCAGTCTTCTCCATCTTGGTGAACCACACTACCTGGCACCCTGTGGAGACCAGAATTCTGAGTCACCCTTAAGCTCTGTTCTCCTCCTTCTTCCCCCAGATCCAGTTCATTCCCAGTGCCATACTGCTGCTTTCAGGGTGTGTCCTGATACACCCACCGCTCTCCTGCGCCACCTCTGCTCTAGGCAAAGCTGTCGTCATTTCCTCCTGGGCTGCTCCCAGCCTCTGGGATTTCACTCTTGCCCCTCCAACTCATTCTTTGTAGAGTAGCCGGAGCGTCCCTCTCTGCTTTTCCTCGCAGCACAGGCTTTGGCTGTGAATCAGGTGCAGAAGTCAGCAGAAGGAGCCCACGGATCAGTGAGTTAGTGACTTGGATCACAGAGAAAAGAAGCAAAGTCAAATAGAATTAAGAGTCGGGGAGATGTGGAAGAGGCACACAGTCCAAACAGGCTAAGATGGACACAGTCCTTGAGCAGAGTCTATGGAGGAGGTAAGAGGTCATTGACATCACCACCATTTTTCATTCTCCTGAGTTAAAATACAATGACAGAGATTGCAAACTAAGACAACAAATACCGCATGACCAATGATAAATTTAGCAGACTGGGAAAAGTTCATAAGGCCAGCTGTGGACTCTGAGTTCCCCACTAGCCTGGAGGCCCCTTGAGGGCAGGGAGTGGGTCCATCTCAGTCACCATTTTAGCACGAGCACCCAGCCCAGTGTGGGGCAGAGAGAAGCTGAGTTAATGAATGGGGGGACACTTTGGTTGGGGCTGTCTTCTAAAGATGTTCTGTATCAATTCTGAAACTGTGCACTTGACCTGTGTGCTTGTCCCTGGAGAAGAAGCTTCGTCTCGGGTTGCTGCTGGGGAACTAGCACAGGGCTAGACAGAGGGAGGGCCCGAGGGGCAGGGTATTCCCTTTGCCTTATGCAAGGAAGTTTTAACCTAGAACACATAATCGTAGGTAGAAGTGCACGGTTATGCTTAATTGAGCAGATGTTCCTGATGATCAAAGTGACTGAGATATCACGGAGTCACCGTGCCCCATTGAGTCAAGATATCATCTGCTTGAGTCCATGTTCTACACACTGTCAGAGGTCCATCCATGCTCTCCACAAGAGGTTCACAAATTCCCAAGCTTGTCTTTCTCCACGTCTTCTCTGGCTCTGATTTCTGATGAAGGTGACCTCTTGTTCTTCTCCCTGTTTTCAGCCAAAACATATAAGAGTTCCTTTTCCTTAATTACTCACCCTCAACCCACCCACACACATGCACACACAAAGAAAGTCACACACACAGATCAGCTGACAGAAGTAAGCTTTCCGGAAAATTCAGGGGTCTTCTGTTATAGCAGACACTGTAGATATTAGATTGCCTTATTCTTTTTTATATCTTTCTTTTTATTGAGCTACAATTCACATACCATGAAATTCACCCTTTAAAGTATACAATTCAGTGGTTTTTAGTATATTCGTAAGATTATACAACTGTCACTACTATCTAATTCCAAATTATCATCACCCCGAAAAGAAACCCGTAACCACGAGCAGACTGCTCTATTCTTAAAATATGACTTAGTCATTTCTACCAACTTGACTTCCAAACCTCCTGACATGTTGCTTCCCATCCCCACTCCTGTCTCATCTCTTTGGAGCGTCACTCTTTCTCTTTCCTCGTTAGTGTCTTTAGTGGGAAAGGAATAGTACACGGCAGTGTTGCCCAATAGAAGCATAATGTGAGCTGTGTAATTAATTAAAAGTTTTCTAGTAGTCACATTTAAAAAAAGTATAAAAGAAACAGGTAAAATTAATTTTAGTACTATATTTTATTTAAAGCAGTATATCCAAAATATTATCCTTTCAACATGTAATCAGTGTCAAAGTTATTAACGAGGTATTTTTCATTGTACTAAATTTTAGATGATTTGTTTGTGTTACTTCCTGAGAGAAGTCTTCTTTGACCTGCCTCCTCAAGGCAGGTCCCTCCCTTTCACCTGAATTACTCATCACAGCATTCATTTTAGTTCCTTTGTAGCACTTACCACAATTCATAACTTTCTTTTCTTTTTTCTTTTCTTTATTTTTTGCTGAGGAAGATTCACCCTGGGCTCACATCTGCTGCCAATCTTCCTCTTTTTTTTTTTGGTATGTGAGCCTCCACCACAGCATGGCCACTGACAGACGAGTGGTGTAGGTCCATGCCTGGGAACCAAACCTGGGCTGCTGAGGCAGAGTGTGCAGAACTTAACCACTAGGCCACTGGGGCTGGACCATAATTTTCTTTTTTATATCATGCACGTACTGTCCGTATCCCACACTGGACTGTAAACTTTGTGAGAACAGTTCTACGGACTGAATTGTGTTTCCCCCAAAATTCATATGTTGAAGCTGTAACCCCCAATATGATGGTATGTGGAGATGGGGCCTCTGGGGAGGGATTAGGTTTAGATGAGTCATGAGGGTCGAGCACCCATGATGGGATCAACGTCCTTATAGGAAGAGACACCAGAGCTCTCTCTCTCTCTCCCTCTCTCTGCCATGTGAGGATACAGTGAGAAGGCCTGCAGTGAGCTCTCCTCCTGCAGGCCAGGAAGATGGCTCTCACCAGAACTCAACCTTACCAGCGTCCTGATCTCTGATTGGACTCCAGAACTTTGGGAGAATGGATTTCTGTGGCTTAAGCCATCCAGTCTGTGGCATTTTGTTATGGCAGCCTGAACTGACTGATACAGATGGGGATCACATCTATCTTCCTCACCAGTGTGTCCCAAGTGCCTAGCACAGTGCCTGGCACATAGTATCAACTCGAGAAAAACTTGGCAAATGAAGGAATTCATAAATAGATATGGATGTCAAAAATTAGCAAGGTGTAGCAATCAGTACTTGGACGGCTCACCTAGAATATTATCCACTGGGAGCATTTCTTTCTGAGGATTGTCACCAGACTTGGAGATTGTCCTCCAAGGAATGGACTACAAAACATGGATTTGCTTGTAGCCATGGTTCAGGCAACTAATGCTGAAACTCACTTCTTTTGTCTGTGAAATGAAAGTAAACAAATTGACCCTAGGCACAGTTTACTCCTTCAACACATATAGAGTGTCTATTCCAGCACTGTCCTAGGTGCTGCAGATTCAACAGGGAGCAAAGCAAGGTTGTTGCCCTCACGGAGTTTGCATTCTATTGGGGGAGACAATTATTTAGAAATTAATGGACCAATATGTAATGTAATGTCAGATAGCGGTAGGAAGAACGAAGAAAATTATGGAGATATTTTAGGTAAGGTGTTTAGCACAGAGTCTCAGATATAATAAGTGCTCAATAAATGGTAGCCTTTTATTTCACTTTTATTATTCAAATTATGATTTACGGCACAGTATCTAAAGTGATCCTTTTAAAATCCAAGTCAGTTCATGTCACTCCTTTGTTCAAAACTTTCTAATGACATCTCATCATGCGTAGAATAAAAACCATAGTCTTCACCATGGTTTAAAGCAGGGTTTCTCAACCTTGGCGCTGTTGACACTGGGCTGGATACCTCCTTGTTGTGGGGCTGCCCTGTGCATTGTAGGATATGAAGCATCTTCATTTGAGTCTATGCGCTAGATGCCGGTGGCACCACCCAACTGTGACAACCAAAAATATCCCCAGATATTGTTAGATGTCCCCTGGGGGGCAAAATCACCCCAGTTGAGAACCATTGGCTTAAAGGCCCCACAAGAAGCAGCCCAGAACTACTGTCTTGATCTACCGCCTATCATTCTCTTCCTCACTTACTCTATTCTCATCAAAATGACCTGGTTCTTCCTCAAACAATCATGTCCTTGACTGAGAGCCTTTGCACCTGCTCTTCCCTGTGCCTGGTGCAGCCTTCCCTGGGAGACCTGTTCAGCTGGTCCCTGCTCAGAGATGCCTTCCTTGATCTCCATACAGAGCATGGCATCCTCCTCCCCAGTCACTGCTCTGCTTCATAGCACTCATCACCACTTGACACCATATGCATTTGTTTGTTTCTTTATTGAATGTATCCTATCTCCCTCTACAATGTAAGCTCCACAGGACAAGGACATGGGTGGTCTCATGTACTGCTGTACCCCCATGATCTAGAAGAGTGCATAGCACATAGCCGGTGCTTAAGAAATATCTGTTGAAAGAATGAACTAATGAATAAATGTATGAGTATTAGAAGACAGGCAGGAACACACAGGATGGAAAAAGCAGGACACGTGAGAGATGATGAAGAAACCAGCCTGACAGTAATAAAAGATAGGTCCTGAGGTTGTGCTTGGTTGGGTGTGAATAAATTATGGAAATCCAGGCAGGGCACTTCACCCATTACCTATCAGACAAGTGGGAGCCGGAATAGATTCATGAGTAGGGGAGAAATGTGATAAGGATTAAGCAGAAATTAAAAACCTGAATCCAACTAGAAAACAATGCAATGAAAGCCTGGACCCAGCTAGAGAGTAACACAACGTTTTGTGTGTAAGCAGGGATGGCAAATAGCTTTCCTCTCCTGTGATATCTCTGGTTGGTTAAGAGTGTTTGGGCAAGTGGCTTCTAAGGAAGAGATGGAACAATGATTTGATTGTTTGATCGAGCCATGTTCATGGTGGCATTAGAAGGGTGTGATGGCAGGGGTGTCAAGGGTTTGCCATCCCTTTTGGAGGAACTAGGTCAATGGCAGTGATTGTTAATGAAACAGAAAATAGAGAATTTCTGTAAATCAGAGATCTCTTGGATTTCTGGGTGGTATTTTGGTCAAATTTGGCAGGTAGAATCTCACACCAGTATGTATTAGAAGCAGCCGAGTGAGTTTTTGGCTTTGTGTTGGCAAGAATAACACCCTGTCAGTCAGGAAACACTGTTCCTATGAAAAAGACCCCCAGAGACATTATTACAGCAGCTCTTTGTCGATAAAACTATAGATAATGATGGTGAGGAGGAACTAAGCCACCTTGGGATAATGGGACAATTGCGCTTCCTCTCTGGATATTTTCCATTCTTTGTGTTACGTTAATCTTAAGCAAATTTACTTTTTATGGAGTAGTGTGCTATTTTTTTATGTAATTGCTTAACATGTTTTTACAGGTACTACTTCACTTGTAAACTTTCTTGTGAAATATATGGTTGAAACCTTTTAAAAAAAATTCCACTAACCAAACCACATGAAAACATAGCAGAACGAATGAAAGAATCCAGCCTTAAAAAGGACTAATGTACGATTTCATTTATTCAAATTAAAGATCAGGCACAACTGATCTATGCAGTTAGAATTCAGGAAAGTGGTAACCTGTGGGGTGGGGCTGACTGGAAGAAGGCACGAAGGAGATTTCCGGTGAGCTGGTAATGTTCTGTTTCTTGATGTGGGTGCTCATTGCATGAGTGGGTTTACTCTGTAAAAATTCATCCAGATGTACACTATAAAAAGTAGATAAACACCTAAGGAAGTTTCTCTATAATGTACGTAGCAGATTGATAGCCTCAAAACTGTTATTGCCTTAAATAACTCCATCAGGTGAAATATACACTAGTCATTGATTTACAAAGATTGGCTATATTCAGATGGACCATGGTGAACAGGAAAAATAAAGCCCCAAAACCTGTGCTTTAGAATCTTATGATTCTAATCACATGTCTGCTCTTGTTAGTAAAGTGATGATGGCAACTTTGCGTTCTTTGAAGCTTCGATTCCTTATCCATAAAATGGGAATAAAAAGATATACTTTCACAGGAGCCAAATGAAAGAGCTCCAAATGACCAAAGCTGGAAGAATTTGAGCAATAAAATAAAGTAGTTTTGGATTATAACCCAAAATATAAAATTAATATCCATGAGTCCATAATGATATAAATAAATGATTGAATAAGTCAATAAATGAGGGAAAAGACACAAATCTCCCATGCAGAAGAACTCCAAATGATTTATGTAGATACTCCATTCTAAAGGAGGGGAAGATAACTCTTCACTCCTTAAGTGTGAGCTACGTGTAGAGACTTCCCTCCAAAGAGTACAGTATGCAAGCGGGAAAAAAAGTAACTTTATAACAGAGAAACCTGGCAACATTACTTCCTCCAAATGACCAAGGGTGACATCAACAGCTATAAATCATGTTGACAGTATGTACTCTTAATATGATGTGATAAAAATGGCCCTTTACCTCTGTCATCTCCTCCTCCAAACCATAACCCTGGTCTAATCATCAGAAAAGCCTCAAATTCCAATGGAGGGGCCTCCTACAATATACCTGAAAAATACTCTTTACAACCATCAGAGATGTCAAAAACAAGGAAAGGTCTGAGAAACTGTCACAGCCAAGAGGAGCCAAAGAAGACATGACAACTAAATGAAATGTGGGATTTTGGAACAAAGAGAGCACACTAAGCAAAAGTAAGAAAACCCGAATAAAGCTTGGAATTTAGTTAATAATGATGCAGCAATATCGGCTCATTAATTGTAGACAATGTAGCATACTAATGTAAGGTGTTACCAATAGGGGAAACTGTATGCGGGTTAGATGGGAGCTTTCTATACTGTCTTCCCAATGTTTTTGTAAATCTAAAATTGTCCTAAAAAATTAAAATCTATTTGTTAAAAAAGATCCACTATACTTTGAGATCTTGGGCACGAAATGAGGTAACATATATAAACACAAGGCTCTCAAACTTTTGGAACCTAGCTCCTTCAGATGGGCAAAATTCATTAGGGCCCACCTAGTCTTCCCTTTCCCACACCAGCTTCGTGGTAGGTCCCATGCCCTAGCGGCAGTGTATATTTTCATGGCCACTAGAGCTCAGTAGATTGCTGAATTAGAGTCATCTGTGTACTCTAGTTTCATCTGTGAATAGAAAATTTGAGAAATTTAGTAAGGTGCATGTAAAAAAATGAATGGATGAATGTGGTCAGTAAAAAAGGATCTGAATTTTGGGGCATCTCTTTGTGGCCCATCAGTGCACCATTGGTTATACATTTAGAATTTAATTTGTTTAAAAAGTGTTATTGAGGGATAAGCCCCGTGGCTGAGTGGTTAAGTTCGCTCACTCTGCTTCGGCGGCCCAGGGTTTCGTGCGCTCGGATCCTGGGCACGGACATGGCACTGCTCATCAGGCCATGCTGAGATGGCATTCCACATAGCACAACCAGAGGCACTCACAACTAGAATATACAACTATGTACTGAGGGGCTTTGGGGAGAAGAAGAAGGAAAAAAAAAAGAAGGTTGGCAACAGATGTTAGCTCAGGTGCCAATCTTTAAAAAAAGAAAATTATTGAACACTTATTATATGTCAAGCACTGTGACAGCATAAGGATACAGGAGCAAATACAGCCTCTGTGCATAAATAATCACTTTATATTCTCCTAGGGGAATAAGAAGAAAGAAATTCAATCAGCAAGTATAATAATTTTTGAATTGAAGACAACAACCAAAAAGCTGAGATAAAGAATAGTGGGATGTGAGATTGGGGATGGGGAATGGTGCAATTTGGAGCCTCTGGGAAGGAGACTCTGAGGCAGAGCTGAGCATGCAAGGGGTGCCCTGGGATGCACACCTATGAAAGGGAGAGAAGGAAGCAGGACGGCCAAGCCCACAGGGAGCCGTAGAACTGAATGGCCCCTCTGATTTCTCCCTAGTTGGGCTGAAATGGCCAGGATTTGTGCTCCTGCGTCGATCAATCCTTGGATGTGGATCACATTTGGGAGGGTGGCTCTCTGTAGCTGAGACAATCCTTGGACGAGCTGACTTCTGAAGGATGTCTGCTGCCAGCACTCCTGGCATCTAGGGTGAGTCCTTCTTTGAAGGCAGTCTGGGCGGTACACCACAGGGCGTCCACCCTGGGAGGTAGAGGACATCTACCTTAAACACAATGGTCACGAAGGTCTCTCTCAGGTGGTGACATTTCAGCCAAGGCGGGGAGTATGGGAATGAGCTAGCACATCAAAGAAAAGATGAGAAAGTATTATACGTGCAGAAGTCCTGAGGAGGGAAAAAATTTAGTACTGATCCCTCTGATATGAGCTACTTGGCACATTCTCGGAACCAAGTTAACATTCCTTTTGCTTCCTGAGGTGCATCTTTTCCAGCTTCCGTGTAACTGACTCCATGTTTCCTCAAGCTGCTGTGCATTTCCAGTGGTGTGCCGGAGTCGGCTTGTTAGAGGCTCCAGAGAGTCAACTGTTAGGTATTCAGGAGTCTTGGAAGCTGGTTGTTAAACCCCTGGCAGCTTAAAAGTTGTCTGATTCAGCTCAGGTTGCTATAACGAAACACCATAAACCGGTCACCTTATAAACCACAGAAACGTATTTCTCACAGTTCTGATGCCAGCATGGACCGGCTCTGGTGGGAACATTCTTCCAGTCTGCCGTCTGCCGACTTCTCCTGTATCCTCGCACGGCAGGAAGAGAGGAAGCTAGCTTTATGGCCCCTTATGAGAGCACGAATCCCATTCACGAGGCTCCACTCTCATGACCTAATCACCTTGCCTACTGCTATCCCTTTGGGACTAGGGTTTCAACACATGAATTTAGAGGGTTGACGTTGCTTCTAGGTCTTTTCAGGGGACAGAACTAGGAAATACGTGATGTTTAGAAAGAGGAAAATAAATCGTGAATTCATATTGACACTTTTAATTCAAATTTAAGATGACAGAACTTTTACTTAAATTTTAGACTTGTAATCTTGGCTCCTAGTGACATTGACATAATACTTCATTTGCTTTGTTCTCTCTATATGACAGCTCAAAATAATAATAATTACAATAACAATAATATTACCACTAATAATAAGGCTAATGAATGTAGTTTAAAATTTTTGTCAGTCTTCACGGTTTTGGCTAATAAATGCAGAAGAAATGACAGAAGTAGAAAAATCATTATTTTTAAATCTTGAATGAAGAATGAATGGGAGCAACAATCATTAATGTCATTAATGTAGGCTAAAGTTCAGGTGCAAGGTTGATGGGGAACTTCATATTGACAGTTGGGTTGACAGCCCCTGAAAACACCATCAAGCAGCGTCACTAAAAGTGGGACAACAATCATCTTTGCATCTCCTGCCGTAGTGCAACGTGGGCACCCAGCACCACCTACGAGCCGTCTTGAAAAAGAAAAAAAGAGACAACCTAAATCTAATTAAGCTTCTAGACCTAACTTTACCAGAAGTATACAGGACAGAGGAGCAAGCTGAACGGCAGCACAAGAAAGCAATTCACCAAATTCAGGATGGGGGATATTGTAAGAGACAAATGCCTCAGTTTCTTCAACAAACAAATGGCATGGAAAATGGGGAGAATAGAGGTTTACAGAACCCATGAGGCTTAAGAGACTTGGAAACCCAATGTGCTGTGTGAATCTTGTTTGTATCCTGAGTCAAACCAACTGTAAGAAGACATTTTTGAAAAAAGCAGGGAAAGTTCAATACGTCCTGGGTATGAGAGGACACTAAAGAAGAATGGCTAATTTGATCAGGTTTATAATGACAATATAGTTATGGTTAAAAAGCCCTTGTCTGTTAGTGGTGTACACTGACATATTTACAGATTTACGGACAACATGATATTAAGTGTGCAATTTGCTGTAAAATACAAGAACAAGAGAAAAAGTGCGTGGGGACGAAATAGATGAAACAAAATGTTGCTACTTCTAGTGGGAAGATGGGCATATGGTCCATTATACAATTCTCTGTTCTTTTGTAGGAAATGGTCTCTAAAAAATTAAAATGGTAAGGAATGGTGAAAGGGATGTGAACGAGTGCTCCAGGCAGGGCGTCCGATGTGGTCAAAGATGTGGGCAAGGAGGCATCAAGGAAATTCCAAGTATGGTTGTGTGTGGCATTTAGGATGCAAGTGGAAGACAGTGGGAGATAAAGCTGGAAATGCAGATTAGAATCAGATCATACAGTCTTTGATGCCAAACTTAGAACTTGAATTTGAGTCTACAGTCAGTGGAAGCCACTGAGGCTGTGAGGAGAGGAAAGGTAAGCTCAGAGACACGCTTGGGATGCAGAATTGTGCCCTGTGGGCTACAGAGAGGGCAGGGCAGGGGCAGGCAGACCACAGGAGAGGGAACCGTGAGTCCAGCAAAACAGTATAGTGTAAGAGGACAAGAGAGGTGACGAAATGGGGCCTGGGCTATGATACTTGGCATCTAATAGGCTGGTCTTTAGTCTTTCGGCGAATATTTACTGAGCAGCTACAACACGCCCCGCACTGTTTCAGGCATGGGCGACAGGACAACGAACTAGATAACCCAGGAGTCACTGTCCTGGTAAAGATGACCTGGTTGCTTCTCTTTCCTGCCCGTGGAGTGTTTTTTTTTGTTTTCCAATGGAGTGTTCACTCAAGGAGGGACCTTGAGTTCTCTGTAAACATGAACTGTAGTTCCTCAAACTTTGCTGTTTATAACATTGATCATTCTCCCTTGTAATGATTTACCTAACTTCTGTCTGTTCCGCAGACTAGGTTTTCTCAACCTCAGCACTATTGCTATTTGGGGCCAGAAAATTCTCTGTGGTGGCGGCTGCCCTTTGCGTGTAGGGCGTTGAGCAGCATCCCTGGCCTCTGCCCACTGGATGCCAATAGCACTCTCAGAGTTGTGACAACAAAAATTTCTTCAGGGGCCGGCCCCATGGCCGAGAGGTTAAGTTCGTGCGCTCCACTTCGCCAACCCGGGGTTTTGCTGGTTCAGATCCTGGGCGCCGACATGCCACCACTCATCAGGCCATGCTCAGGCAGCATCCCATATGCCACAACCAGAGGCACTCGCAACTGGAATATACAACTAAGTACCGGGGGGCTTTGGGGAGAAGAAGAAGGGAAAAAAAAAAAAAAAAGATTGGCAACATTTGTTAGCTCAGGTGCCAATCTTTAAAAAAAAATAATTTCTCCAAACATTGCCAAATGTCCCCGGGCATGGGGGTGGCAAAGTCACCCCTGGTTGAGATCCCTGCCTTCGATCAGTGTTTCTCCATCCTGGCTGCACATTGGAATCACTTGCAGAGCTTTAGAAACTGTTGCCAATACTGGACCCCAACACAGACCAACTAAATAAGACTCTCAGGGGCTGGGGCCTGGACATTAACATTTTTTAGAGCATCCCAGGGATTCTAGTGGGATTCAGGATCGAGAACCTCTGTCCTAGATGGTAAGCTCTGTGAAGACAAGGAGAAGACTGTCTCTTTTTTATGGTGGTATTGCTAGGACCTAACACAATGATCCCTGAATGAATAAGTAGTGAATGAATGAATGAAGGCGTGAAGGCGCAGAGAGACAGGAAGAGTGTCAGAAGTTAAAAGTAGCTTTAGGGAGAGCCAGAATCATCTTTTTTTTTTTTTTTTATGGTCATGGATACCAGCTGTTGGCTAGATTCTTCCCGTTTTCTTTCTTTTTGTGGAGGTGGGCATTTAATAGATTTAAAAAAGAGGAGGGGCTGGCCCCTTGGCATAGTGGTTATGTTTGGCACATTCCACTTCACTGGCCTGGGTTTGCAGGTTTAGATCATGGGTGTGGACCTACACCACTCCTCAGTCATGCTGTGACAGTGACCCACATACAAGATAGAGGAAGATTGGTACAGATGTTAGCTCAGGGCTAATCTCCTCAAGCAAAAGAAAAAAGAGGAAGATTGGCGGCAGATGTTAGCTCAGGGTGAATCTTCCTCAGCAAAAAAAAAAAAGAAAAAAAGAACAAAAGGATTCCCTGGGTCTCTGCAAAGACACCCTTGGAGGAAATGGGGCTGGGAGGTCTTGGCTGAGGCCCCTAAGTACCACTCCTGAGAGGGAGTTTTTCCATCCTTGTCTGGCTACTTAACTTGCCTCTTTATAATGGCTTCTGTTCTTGGCTGGGGATTTCTGAAATTCTGGTCCTCTCAGATGACCACACATCATCCCCATCAGCATCAATTTCAAGGATGTCAGTATCAAGAGTCATGTCCAGTGTTTCTAAACTGGTACTCCCTCAACAGATGTAACATGAAATTTTGAACAAATATAGTGTCAATTTCTGCGGCACCTGAGAATGTATATCATCAACTTGGTGGCAATCTGACGGCAGGCTGAGCTGAGTTGAACTGTCTTTTTTTTATCACAAGATACAGAAAAGCAGATATGGAGATAGATGTCAAAATCTTAGGATGGAAAGCATGGGTACTGCATGGACGTGGGGGACTGGGAGAGAAGACTTTGGTTCTGGGTGACTGGAAGGCTGTTGACACCATTTAGGAGAATAAGGAATTTCAGAAGGTGAAGCAACTGGGGGTCATTGGTGAAGAATTCTGTTTGACTTTGGGATGGCAGCAGGTGAAGGTCAGGAGAAGCATCAGGACTGGACTGGGGTCTGGGAATCCAGCCGCTTACTCAAACCCAGCGCCACTTTGATGGGTTGCTTATTTTGCAGCAAGGCTAGGAGCTGTTTCCTTGTGCACCACTGAGAACAGATCCATCGCATTTTCCCTTCTGGAAGAGCAGCTGTAACCAGTTTGCACTGTTGCAAGCATGATGAGAGTCCGTCCTCTTTGAAGGGAGCTGGCACCCGTGATGGGGACCCCTCTCTGGAACAGAGCTCCCATCGTTGGTCCCCACTTTGCGTGTTACGCCCCCACCCAGGTGCTCGAGGAGACGAGGAATCATAGCAGTAGAAGAACACGCTGTAGAAAGAACAAATCTGGGTTGGAGAGCCGACTCTAGCACATTCCAGTTGTATAGCCTTGAATGAGTATTTAGTCCTCAGCATTTCAGTTGCCCATCTTAACACGGGAATAACAATAATATGGGAGAATTAGTCATAAAGGTTATATCCCAGGAAAAATATGTTTATTTCCACTAAAAAAATTGACCTGACAGATCTAGCTGTTTCCCATGGCCTCACCACCCGACAGTTATTATCCTTAAGAGTCCACTGGCAAGGGAGGTGGGGTGTTGGTGGTACAATTGTCAAGTCTTTGCTCTTCCTGGATTAGGAGCTGAGCCTGTAGGGCCCTTGGGGAAGTCTTAAGTGCACTAGAGTTTTATTTTATTTATCGACCATTTTGTTATACCTTCATCTATTTTATAGAGAACAGGCAGTGTCAACGTGAGGGTGGCGATGACGGATTGCTTAAGTCTTAAACAAGAGAGGGAAAGTCCTTTCCTACTTAGTTTTTCACAGGTTTCCAGATAGACAGCTCTTGACTCCATGACTTTTGTAAGTGGGACAAAGTATATCAGGGGTCTCTGGTTCTAAAGGGGTGGGGGAGGTCACGTTAGTGAGGAATGCTGGCCGTAGAAATGCGCATGCATACTATGGAGCAGGGAGCCTTGTTCTAACCAAGAATCTGGCCCATGAAGGGGGCAGACATTGGGATCCTCAGCTTCAGCTCTTGGGTTCCTTGTAGGAATGCAGGCCTGGAGTTAGCCCCTCTCCTGGTTAAGGAAGAGAAGCTGTTGACCTGGATTTTAAGGTGAAATTGCCGGATTCTAAGTGTTGGTTTAAACGATTACAAAACACACTGTGTGGGCCAAGCAAAATGCATATTTAGACCATGTTCCTGTATTGATCCATAGTAGGTCCTCAATTTGTGTTTGTATCTTCCGCTACTAGAAATGAAGTTCCAGGAGCCGGCCCCATGGCTGAGTGGTGAAGCTCGTGTGCTCTGCTTCTGTGGCCCAGGGTTTTGTGGGTTTGGATCCTGGGCACGGACATGGCACCGCCCATCAGGCTATGCTGAGGCAACGTCCCACATGCCATAACCAGAAGGACCTACAGCTACAATATACAACTATGTACTGGGGGGCTTTGGGGAGAAGAATTAAAAAAACAAAAGAAGAAGATTGGCAACAGATGTTAGCTCAGGTGCCGATCTTTAGGAAAAAAAAGAAAGAAATGAAATTCCACTGAGAAAGGGCCACCCCTGAGAAGCTCTGCTCTAGGCTGCTCTTGGTGGAAGGCATCGTTGGCAGAGGGGGAGTGGGAGAGATGAGACCACTGGCAGAAAGCAGAGCGTGGTCCTTGGCTGATTCAGCACTATGCTTAGAAAAGCTGTGATGACCTTCTACGACAGGAACTGAACTGAAAATCCTTTTGGTTCCAGGAACTAGAAGAAGCCAATGAAAGGGGTAGCATGGATTAAAAAAAAAAGTTTCCTTTTACATAACAAACACCTAGATAACAACTGCCCTTTGCCCGGCCCTGTTCTAATTACTTTAATATATTAAATTATTTAATCCTTCTAACAACCCTATGAGGCAAGTCCTGGTATCACCACCCCCACCATAGATGAGGAAATTGAAGCACAGAGAGGTCAAGTGACTGTCGAAAGTCACACAGCTGGTAAGTGGCAGAGTCAGAATTTGAGCCCAGGTATCCTGGCTCCAGAATCTAGGCTCTCACCATTTCTCTCTCCTGCATTTTAATAGGGAGAATTTTATCTAGTAATGAAAGATGATGGTTTATGGGTTTGAAGACTATGTAGAAATATGTAAAACTGGTTTATATAACATTAATTTAAAAATTAGTTCTCAAATTATATGTGTGCTATATAACTGTAATTGCTAAAGAACAGTCTATAGAAAAAAAAAGACTAGAAGAAAAAAACACCAAAATTATAAAAGTTGTGCTAGATTGGTGAGATTACACATAATTTCTTCTTTTATTAATCTCATTGTTGATTTTAAAGTTTCATTACTTATATGAGGTTTTAATAATGACTAGAAATCATTTATAGGCTTGCAACCTCTTCCCCCTTCATCCCTCTTTCTGAATGTAGCTCCCAAGGGACCCAGCTTGTGTCCAAGAGCACATGCAGTCTCCTCTTCACAGTGTGGGTGTGTTCCATTCAAGGGACCCAGCCCTAAAGAACTCCTGAACTGGAATTATTCACAATTGGCCTAATTTAGGACTTGACCCAGTATGCAATGGGCTTTCTGTTCACCAGCTAACACGGTGCCCCCATGTGGCAATAGCATAAATCCACTTACAACTAGCCCGCCAGCTTTGAAAGGACTACACAATTTTTAATTAACTCTTTGAATAAAGTGATTCACATTGTTTCCATTTTGCACATAAATTGATACTTTATTAATGTTTTTAGAATGAATCACGATTTCAAAGTTTCTCTAATCTTGCACAAATGGGACTCTGCTTCTCATTGCTTGCTCCAAGTAGATGGATTTCCAGGCCATTGGAAAGAATGATCTCAAGGGTATGCTCCAAGGCTGAAAACCAGCTCTGGCATCTCCCTCACCCTCTATTGGGGTAGGGATCCAACTCAACGAACGTTTGTTGAGCACTTACTTTGAGTCAGGTACCCTCAACATGAGCGGCATAGGACTCTGTCTCTGTTCTTAAGGCATTCACATTCCAGTCTCCTCTTAACTGCCCTCTGAATGTTTTTTATTGACCACCTACTATATGCTAAGCCCTGTGCTCTGGAAGAATTAACTATTTTATACCCCAGATGTTTATACCCCGAGCCCTGCCTGGGTTCCAGCCTGCCTCTGCCATGTCCCAGCTGAACGACTTAACCCTTCTGTGTCTCAGTTTCTTCCTCTGTAAAGCGATGATAGTAAAATGACTTGCCTCCCAGGGTGGTTGAGGGGGTTCAATGAATTAATATGCATGAGGTTGGCTGAACTTGGTAAGCATTCAATTTGTATGACTAGGTATGTTTATTTTCAGCGGTTACAATTGGGTTACTCTTATGAAGCACTTTGCCTTTTCACAAAGGCCCCAGCCTTGTCTTTGGGTTTCTGGAGTGCACAAGGGTTGTCTTATCTCTACAGGGAGTGGCTCCCCAGCCACATACCTTCCCAAGGCCCTGTGAACTCTGTACACGCTCACAGCTTTAAAAAACCAGGGCTAGCACAGCCGGATCTCTAACACTCTACATCAGAAATGATTTCTGAGTTAGAGCCATAATACTGATGACAGCCACATACAACGCGCGGGGCCTTGCGCAAAACATTCTCTGTCTCGTTGACATCCAAGGTCAGCCTAGGAGGGAGGTCCTGTTATAACCCCACTTACCAAATGAGGAAGTGGAGGCACCACAGGGCCCATTTTACAGTTGAAGAAGCTGAGGCACACAGAGGTTAAATAATCTGACCAGGGTTGCACAGGTAGGGAGGGTGGGGCCAGGTTTACGCCCAGGCCCCTATGCTACCGTTCCTTGTAGGTAAGGACAAACAGAGGGCCTCCCATGAACTATGGCTTTGCTAATCCACTTGCAAATAAAAAACAAATCCAGATTTAGTAAGGAGATACTTTGTTCAAAAACATTATTGCAAGAGCCAGGAGGACTATTGCAGTAAGGGGAACACTGACCACAGGTGTGCAGATAGCTCAAGAGTTAGGCAAAAGAGAATTTTACTTTTACAGCAGGGAGTAAGCAAGTCTAGGAAGAATCAGATGAGAGGAACTGGGCTGGGCCAGAAGTGGTGTAATCGGACTGGAGAGGAGAGAATGCCTCTCCCTGAGGCCAGCCTGTTTTCAGGAGGGGCTGTCTGCTGGCTCGGGCTGAGGATGGGCAGGACTGGGGGAAGAGACTAACTATACTCAAGTCTGGTTAACAAGCGTCTTGTTCCAATGACTCATCGGGATAAGCAGTTCAGCTAATCATTTGTGAAGCAAAGAATGGGAATTTGGAGGGCCTGGGTCTGGCTTTGTCCTAGGTAAACAAGGGGCGCATCCGTGAGTTCTATCAATGTCATACGGGGAAGGCAACTTGCTTGCAGTAAGCTGTTTACCAAAACAGGCAGAGTAGGGGTATTTCTTAACGTTTGCTATTTTCCAGTATCACAGGCTCACCAAACTTCAATATCACTGCTCAATTTGTGGCTAGCATCTACTATATGCCAGGCTCTTCCTAGGAACTTTCTGAAGAAAGTCAGATTCTGTATTCACGAAGCTGGTCAAAGCCATGACCTTTGAAAATGTCTGCAAGATCATTGTCTACTCAGAGAAAATGGGATTGGGATCTAAGCGCCTCCTCCTTCTTTCATTTAGCATGTTTTCCACCTTCATTCGTGTTGTAACGTGTATTGGAACTTCACGCCTTCTATTGCTAAATCCTATTTCATTGTGTGGATAGACCACATTTTGCTTATCCATTCACCAATTGATGGACCTTTAGGTGGGAACCTTTTCTCACCTTCCTTCCTAGATGTGGCTGAGCGCTTATTTGCTGCATGGAGCCGAGGGCCATAGCCTTCATCTCTGCACCATAGAACGATTGTCTCCATGCAGGGGGAACATCCTGGTTGCCATCCTGGTATGACACAAACCTATCAGGGGAACTGGGAGCCTTAAAATCCATGGCCCCAGTATGTCCAGCTGTGACAGCCAAGGAGCCTAGGGTGTGGTGCCTCATGTGGGAGGGGCCCTCCATGAGCACCTGGCCTGACCCAACTGAGTATGTATAACCTGGCTCCAATCTGGTTCTAAGTTAGTTATTTTCAGGTTAATTAATAACCTTCCTTGCTCATCCATAAGAGGATCATTCTGGGTTTGGCTTCCCCGTACCTCCTTTTTCTGCCTACACCAAGGAGAAGGTGGATGGTCCAGGATGACGAAGAGTGATGGACTTGGATTTAGGCTCTGGCAAAAGGTCCAGGTCCATCCCTACTATCCCTATGATCTTGGCCTCTCTTGTTTTCAGTTTCCTCATCTGTAAAATGGGAATGGTAATCTCAACTGTAGACATTTGGAAAATAATTTTACAGAACAGATTTGGCCACCGGTGACATTTGGGGGGTTCCAGGGAGAGGTCGCACACATTGTACCCACTATTTGGTGAACTTGCTACTGTCCAGGATCTGGCCTTACCACTGTAGACCCAGAAGTTGGATTTGTCCAGTGGCAGGTCCATTTCTACAGGGAAAATCCACATTTGCTGGGCTCACAGAACTGTTATTATTATAGATTATTATATGTTAGGACCAGAATTCTAATGTGTTAATTTACACCAAGGCAGAGATCTGTCACATGGCCCAGATACTTGTGTCTGCCTCAGTGGGTATCTTTTCCTCCTCTGGCCAGGCCTGGTCAGGAAACCAGGCATATGCCAGGGGCTGTTTCCTGGGCACAGATGCACATGGACATATAGGAAAGAAGGAGATGGAGCAAGAGTTGAATGCAATCAATGATGGTATCAGACGCCTTCACTTCATAACAGGGATGTCAGAGGGACGCCAGAGCCCACATCTTTTGCTAAGGCCGCTGCTCTCTCTCAGGCAGCGTTTGCAGACACCAGCCACGTTGGCCTTTCTTTGCATCTTTCTCTACACTTACAGGGCTGGTGAATCTCCATTCTAATTGGCATGACCTTTCAAAGAAGAGAAATTACACAAGAAAAATAAGTCCTTTCTTGTAGCAAAAGTGGAAAACATTAGAAGATAAGGTCCCCTCCATTCTGCCTCTCCTGAAAGTAACTGCTATGCCTGTTTTGGGGTCTCTTCTTTCAAATCTTTCTTTCACATTTCCAAGCACGGGTAGGTGTAGATTCAGATCCCTCCCCTTTTTTTGGAGTGTAAATTGGATTCTATGTAATAAGTGCTATACTGTAACTTATTTTATTTCACTTAAAGTCTCTTGGAGCAATATCCATGTCAATTGATATAGCTCTCCCCGTCTTTTAAAATTGCTTGTCATATTCCATCATATGTACCATAATTTATGTAACCATTCTCGGATTCATGGACATTTAGGTTAATTCCTTCTTTTACTCTTATATACAGTGCTGTAAAGAACATCATTTATGTATTTCTGAAAACGGTCATGTGCCACATAATGACGTTTTGGTCAATGACAGACTGCATATCTGATGGTGGTCCCATAGAATTGGGACCATATAGCCTAGGTGTGTAGCAGGCTATACCATCTAGGTTGGTGGAAGTACGCTCTATGATGTTCGCATGATGGTGAAATCACCTAATGACCCATTTCTCAGAGTGTATCCCCATCGTTGAGTGATGCATGACTGCATATGTGAGTTTTTTCTCTAGGACAGATACTGAGAATTTTGGGTCAAAGGATATGCACATTTAAAATGGATGTAGGTTTTAGTGCTTCACATTTATCAGCAGTGTATGTGAATGCCTGTTTCTCTGTCCTTTTCCCTTCTGATGGTGATCATCCTCTCTTTGGGGTATTAAAAAAACAAAATTCAACTGAGTAAATTTGAAGATCTAACTGACTTTATTTAATGATTCCTGAATCAGGCAGCACCCTGTCTTAGAAGATAGAAAGGAGCTCCAAAGACCTGCAGAAAAGAAAGGGCTGTTATAGGCAGAAAGGGTGCGGAAAAAGGAAGTTTATTAGCAAAGAGTGGATTGTTTCAGGAAAGGTCACCCTCCTATGGGGGTGGAAAGGATCTACAGGCGGATTACCTCCTAGCGCTGACGGGGTAATTGCAGATCAACTCGTTAAATGCTGCATTCCTGGGAGACACTGAAACTGCAATTAGGGTTGATATTAGGTCTTGGTTTGCTGATGTGGGGCTTAGCACAAGCGACTCCATTTTGGGCCTGTCATTTCTTTTTTTTTTAATAGGAGACAGTAACACTTCTGGTCAGATTCTTGGCAAATCTGGTTAGCTTGGAAGTCAGACATCTTTTCTGATTGCTTACATATTGATCCTTGAGCTGATTAACACTGTGCTCTCTGATTTCCTGTATTTTCTGATTTTTAGGGGGATGCCTGACTATAGCCCCCAACTGCTGCCAAGAGAGATCCCTTAAGATTTACAGGAGAGACCACATGACATAGCCAATGTGAAAATGATTTCTCATCTTTAGAGCTGTAGAGATGTGTTAACTGCTACACACTTATTCTGGTATGGCTCAGAGGGCGATTTTATGTTCATGTTGTCCTCATCAGAATTTCAGATATTATCTTTTGTACTTGTGGGGGTAAAACAATTTTTCCAGGGTCCATAATATTCTCAAGAATGGGTTGTGTAAACTCCCATCTCAAATTCTGAGAGGGCTGACACATTTTACATATTATATTATCCTCTATTTTCACAAAGCATTACACTTAGGGCTTTCTATTTGGTTTTGTTGCAGGTTTCTTTCTAGGGTTGATGTCTATTCAATGGCTTGGGAGACGGCCATGGCTAGGGAAAAAGTTTTGAGGAGGTGAGAAGTGCAGGTGGCTATGAGCCTTCATCTTTCATGGTCCAGAAGGATCTGGCTCCTGGGGGCAGCCTCTGTTATCACCCTGTGTCTGCTTTGAAGTGGGACATTTTGTTACATCTCTAAAAAGCAAAAGCAACTCCAAAGTATTAGTTTGTAATGAATATTTTATGGAGTGAAGAAGGTTACAGCAAATACAGCAGAGATTAATAAAAAAGTTTCCATTAGATGTCTTAGTTTGCCCTCCTAAGTTCTTTGGCCTCCAGCCACTCCGGGACCATCCCCCCATCACAGTTTCTCCTTCCACTTATGCCCCCATCCCAAATTCTACCTCACTTCCCTTTCTTTTTTTTAATGCAGAGAAAGTTATCTGTTTTGGTTTCTCTGCCCATTTTCCCACTTAGCAAATAAAGAAAATTCTCCTGCCACTTTGGTCTGAGTCCACTTTGTATTATCTTGACCCCTTGCAGGTAGCGATTCTGGGATTGGCCATGCTTTGTCTAAGCATCTGGATGAGCTGGGCTTCACAGTATTTGCCGGAGTTCTGGATGCAAAGGGATCAGGAGCGGAGGAATTACGAAGAAGCTGCTCCAAGCGCCTGTCTGTGCTCCAGTTGGACATCACTGACCCGCAGCAGATCAAAGACGCCTACAGCAAAGTCCTGGAGAAGGTGCAGAACAAAGGTACCGCCTTCAGTTACCCTTGCCCTCGATTGCTGTCCACCCCCCTTGCAAATGCCCCACTCCGGTTCCACCCTCCACCCACTGCCCTCTAACCCATTCTGGCTGCCAGCTGCACGTCAAGACTCGTGTACTGAGTACCTGAGACATGCTGGGCCTCTCGTAGACAGGAAGACTTTAGCAATGAGTCATCTGTCTTCACAGAACTTACAGAATTCATCTCATTCCCTCCGACATCTGCTCAGTCACTCTCCCATTAATTACCGCCCCCATCCCCTCCTCACATCTTTCCCCCTACCAACATGAACATGTGTTAGACTTTAAAAATATAACTTTGTAATCACTGCCCTCCCTCAGCCGCTGCCCTTTCTCTTCTGTTTGCTTCATGGCCGAGCTCTTTGGAACTCTATCACCCTCTGTTTTTAATTCTCATCAGGCCTCCCTAACAGGTCTGGCCATGCTAATTGGTATTATCCTAAACACCAAGCTCTTAACTTCTCTGCAGTGTTTAAACATGTCGATCACCTCCTCTGCCTCGGCGTTGGGGTCTTCAGCCCCCTCTTGACTTCCTAGTTCTCCAATCAATCTTTTTGCTTCTCCTGTATGAGCCTCTTCCTCTGTCCTCTGCATAAATGTGAATGTTACTGAGGGCTCCATCCCCCAAATGTCCACTCCAACTTTCCTGGGCTATACTCTTCTCTCCCTACACCAGGAATTTTCACCAGGACGGCTACATAATGCGGGGGGCCCAATGCAAAATGAAAATTACATGGGGTCGCTTATTTTAACAATGATTAAGACTTTGCAATGGTGCCAGCAGAGAATTAAACCAAGCATGAGACCCTTCAGAAGCACCGGGTCCCGTGTGACTGCACAGGTTGCACACCCATGATACCCACTCATCCTGGGCACCACTCCCCCAACCAATTAAATCAGTATCTACATACAGTAACTCAGCTAATCCTTCAACAAGGAGGCTGATGCTGTTGCTCTCTTTTTACTGGGAGTGTCATCTGTAAGGAAGATCCTTTTTGAGGGTCCCAGATAGCAGTATATTTTAAAGCTCCCCAGGGGATGCCAGTGCTATGCCAGAGTTGAGAAACACTGAGATTTAAGCCAGTAACTTCCAAATCTGTATCACCAACCTAGCCCTCTTCTCAACATCCAGACCTGTATGTATATAGAATTGTCTGCCAGACATCCCACCTCAATGTCAAAAACTGACCTCATTATCATTTCCCCTGCTGCCAGGCTGCAAATCAGTTTTCCCTCCTGCATCCATGGCTCAGACACTGGCACTGCTTCCTAACCAGTTATTCAAGTCAGCAACCTGGGGGTCACTTAGACCCCTACCTTGCCCTTGATCCCTGCACCCTATTGGTCCTGAGTCCTGTCACTTCTACCTTAGACAGTTATCATCCCAGCCCCTTCCTACCATCTCCAGGCAGCGGTGGCCACATCTCTTACCTGGGCTACCACAATGGCCTCCTTGCAACCTGGGTTTCCTTCCCCATTGCTTTCCAAGGGGAGAGTAATGTTTTCAATGTGCACGTCTCACAATGTCATCTGACTCCTAAAAACTCTTTGATATACAGAGCCCCCACGTCTTGGCTTCCTCCCATGAGCCGGGCTTATGGTAGGTATTTTGCTTTGTTTCATTGAATGGCTCAGTGGCTCTCTACCTGCCACCAAATAAAATCCAAATGCCTTAACAAGGATTAGAAGGCCTTTCAAGATAATGGCCCCTGCTACGCCCTTGGTCTGCAATACCTGCAGGTCCACTCAGTAAAATCCGAATGGTTTCCATAATAGAAGGTGCTGGTTCACATCTTTGCACATCCAGCTTCCTCTTACCAAAATTTCCCTCTTGGCTCCACTCCTTTTCTCTAAGACTCTTGCCTTTGTCCACCTGTGGACTCTACTCCCATAGGAGACCTGGCTCAAATATAGCATCTCTTGTATGATCAACCTGATAATCCAGGTGGCATTATTCACTTCCTCTTCCGGAACTCCCTCATTACACCTTGCACACGCCCATATTACTGCATTATTTTAAGTATCTGTCCATCTCCCACTCCTCACCACTAAGTTCCTTGAGAACAAAAACCATGTTTCCATCATGATTCTTTCAGGTGCAAGTGACACAACCCAATTCAAAATTGCTAAAGCATAAAAGAAATGTATTTACTTATATAATTGAAAAGACTGGTTAGCTTTAGGCATGTCTAAATCCAGGCACTCAAGCAATGTCGTTAGGACCCAGTCTTTATTTACGTATTTTTTTTTGGTGAGGAAGATTGGCCCTGAGCTAACATCTGTTGCCCATCTTCCTTTATTTTGTATGTGGGATGTCACCACAGCATGGCTTGATGAATGGGGTATAGGTCCACGCCCAGGAGCCAAACCCACATACCCTGGGGGGCTGAAGTGGAGCATGCGAACTTAACCACCACACCACCTGCTGGCCCTTGGAGGCCTCAGGCACTTCCTGCTTACATCCTCTTTAAAGCTGACACTCCCAGCAAAAACAGAGTAATGCTACCTGCTCCATTTGGTAGTTAAAGAGTAGTTATACAGAGAACACCTCGAAGAACCCCTGGCATGAGGCAAGCGTTCAGTACAGACTCCTATTTTCCATTCATTCAACGTTAAGCACAGTCCCCGGCATATAGTAAATCCTTAATAAACATCTGATAAATAGGATGAGGGAAACATAGATGGTTGGTTATTGGGAATTAATTTTTAGCAAGTTTAGCAATGTGTGGTCATTTTCGAGAAAGACAGTTTTCGTGGGCTGATCTTTTGCTATCTGATAGGGTTGAGCTTGTCCCTCTTATAAGCTTGACTTTACCATGTCTTATTCAAGGAGATATTCAATACAGACCCCTGTAGTGAGGCCTGGAGGGGCACTATCGACTATATTGAAGGGTAAAGCAGTGGGTTCTAGATATGGAAATACCACACTAATGTCTAGGGAGAAAGGAGGGTGTCAAGGGCAGTTTCCAGGGTGTCAGTCCCTGCTGTTTTGGGGCCCTGCCTTCTGGAGAGAAGTCCTCTTCTGGGACAGGATTTCTAATACCGCTTCTGCCTGCTCTCCTCACGGTCTCTTTCAACTTCAGCCTCTCAAGTCAGAGAGAATGTGGAGCTGTGGGACAGGGCAGTTTGAAGTCACCAGGAAGGATATTTGCTAAAGAATCGTCTAGGGCCAGTAGAGAAACCAGAAAACCTCAGCTGCTGTCAGAAGGCCAGCAACTGTGCTGTGTTCCCACACAGCATATTATTAAATTAGTATTAATGTATTAATTAATGTTAATTATTTAAAAACTATTAAGGCCTATAGGTATAACGTGCTATTGGTCAGCTTGGAATTCTGTGACAGGAGTTGGCAAATTCTGGCTTTCCCTGTTTTTTTTTTTTAACATTTTATTTTGAAATAATTGTAGATTCACAGGAAGTTGCAAAAGAATGTAGAGAGATCCTGTGCACTCTTCGCCAAGCTTTCCTCAATGGCAGCATCTTGCATAACTGTGGTACAAGATCGAAACCAGGAAAGTGGCATTAGTATAATCCACAGGCTTTATTTAGGTTCCGTTAGCTATACTTGCATACGTGTGTGTGTGTGTGTTGCTCTGCAATTTTCTAACAAGTGTAGCTTTGTGCAAAAATCACCACAATCAAGATACAGAACTGTTCCATCACCACCAGGCTCTCTCATGCTGTCTTTTTAGAGCCATAGTCTCAGCCCATGACAATCACTATTCGGTTCTCTCTCTCTTTAACTTTGTCATTTAAAGAATATTAGGTAGATCTGCCACCTATTTTTGTACAGCCTGTGAGCTAAGGATGGTTTTTACAGTTTTAAATGGTTAAAAGAAATCAGAAGACTATTTTTTGACATATGAAAATTATGTGAAATTCAAATGTCGGTGTCCATAAATCAAGTTTTATTGGAGCACAGCCACTCCCACTGATTTACAGATAGTCTGTGGCTGTTCTCACACTATAATGACAGAGTTGAGACAGTACGACCTGCAATGCTAGGAAATTTACTCTCTGGCCTTTTATAGAAAACGTGTGCCGGCCCCTGTTCTAGGGCATTCTCAAGCTGCCATCTCCATGTTCACTGGTCAAGGTGTGCATCAGGCTGAGTGAATTATAACCATCATTGGAAGGTGCTAGTGGAGGCATCTTCTCCAGCCATCACCATCCTCATAATAGCTGTTGAGTTCTTACTGCATGCCAGGCATCATCTCATTTAAGGCTCGCAATCATTATTGTGTGTAAATGTCGGACCACCAACTCAGGTATGCAAGAAATGTAGCTTTATTTTCTGTAACTCAACTCAATTTCTATTTTGAGCCATCTTTCTGTCCTATGGCAAAAACCATGTCAGTCATTTTGAGCTTCACTTCATTTCCCCGGGGTAGCATCTAAATTCCTGGGGATGGGACGTTTTTGCCTTCGATCATCAATGCTTCGTGCTGCCCCTGCTGAGATGTCCGATGCTCTGTGGGGTCCTTGTGCAGGTTAGCTGCTGCCTACCTCCTTGATGCCATCAGAAAGACGTTGTTAGGGCTGATGCCTCCTGCCATTTCCCTGCCTCTGCTAGCACTGAGACTCATTCTGTTCCTGGACATACTACAGGTTCTCACACCTGAGGGTGCCTCAGGATCTCCCGGAGGGCACGTTCTATCACAGATGCTGAGCTTCACTAACAATTTCTGATCACAGTTTCTGGCTCCGCAGGTCTGAGGTGGGGTTCCAGAATTTGCATTTCTAACAAGTTCCCAGTTGACGCTGATGCTGCTGTTTCTGGACCACACCTTGAGAATCACTGTCCTAAATCATGCTGAGGCTTGGGGAACTCAGAGAATCTGTTTCCGGTCTGTCTAGCTAAACACACTTTAGATCCTGTCACCTCTGTTTCTCCCAGGTAAAGAGGACCCAGGTTACTAACCTCTGTTCCAGATCCTCCTCCCCCAAAACATCTGGAGTTTTGTAGTACCTCTTTCCTCCCATTTAGGGTACTGGTTCCCAAGCTTGGTTGTACATTCAATCACCCGGGGAATGTTAAAAACCACTAATGCCAAGGTCCCCTCTCTCCCCTACCCTCAGTTTCTGGTTTAATTGGCTGGAATGTGGCCTGGGCATTGGGGCTTTTAAAGAGCCCCCCAGGTGATCGTAATGTGCAGTCCAGGTTGAATACCACCACGTGTGGACTGTGGTTCTCCAAGAGTGATCCAGACCTGCAGCCTCAGCATCTCCTGGGAACTTGTTAGAAATGCAGATTCTCAGGTCCCCCCCCCGGCCCCCCCCCCCCCCCTCCGCAAACAGATTCTCTGCAGGTAGGGCCCACCCACCTGTGTTAGAACAAGCCCTCCTGGTGATTCAGTCAAGAGGGTCAGGCTAAGTGGGGAAGAAAATAGGGCTCAGGGACTCTGCAGTTTCCTTAGCTCTTGGCACTGCTGCCCTTGTCTTCCTGTTTCCCTGGACTAGGGAAACTTTTCTAGTCTAGGGAAAAGGGAAGACAGGCTCCTATATCATCCTGCGTTGTCCTAAAGATGTTATACTGTCTCTACAGAAACATGAGGTAGATTCTTATTACCTCCCCTTGCTGTCATACCTCCCCAGATAGAGCAAATACCTAGCTTCTTGGATATAGGAGACGGCTTTGAGGCAAAAGAAAACACCTCCAAAAAACCATTGCTTAACATTTCACACATTTACTCTCCACACAACTCCCCAAGGTGGTTGGTTTTAGGTTATTCAAGGAGACTGAGGCCCGAGAGTTTACGTGATCAGTCTAGATCTTAAATCTCCAAGGAGCCCTTCTGACTCCAGAGCTTGCAGTGTTAAAAATCCTCCTGCTCTCCACTCTCGCCTATCCTCAAGGCTGTTCCTTTCTGTTCTCAGGACTGTGGGCTGTGGTCAACAATGCTGGGATCATTTGCTTCCCAGCCGAGGGGGAGCTCATCCCCATGACCCACTACAAACGATGCATGGCTGTGAACTTCTTTGGGGCAGTGGAAGTCACGAAGGCATTTTTGCCTCTTCTTAGGAGATCCAAAGGGAGGCTCGTGAGCATCAGCAGCATGGCAGGTGAGTTAACTTTTCTCCAAGAGGCCGTGCAGTGCCCATCGTGCAAGACATGGCTCGCTGCGTTCTTTGTGGGATGAACAAGAAAGCAGGACACGCTCATGCAGCGCTGGGTCAGGATTAGTCACATTGTATGTTTACTTTTGATCTTAACACAATCAAACCTTTCTCTCCTTTCAAATCCTTTCAGGTACAAACTCTTATCTACTTTCTAAAGCATGTGTTCATTACTGGGGATTTGGGGATTCATACCTTCACAATGTGACTGCCAACGCACAAGCTTCCCAGATTTGGACGGGAAATCCCACATACAGTTAATGTCAACATTGCAAGTAACCTGTTTTCAGTTTTCCCTAAGTTCAGCACACTGTGTTTTTCTCTGCAAGATGAGTAGGCACATATCTTCATTCTGTTGGAACTGTCAGAGTCTCATGTCTCGGTTGGCTGCCTACCAGTGTTTTCCACACAATCCTTCGCATCGTTTTACAATCTCAAGGATATTGGGTCAGGGTGTGACATTTGATGACTCATCTCTCTCCATTTCAAAGAAGAGAGAGTCTTCATTCAATTGAGTCAAGGGTTTAACAATCTCCCTTCCTGTAAACAATGCCCACCTATGTGATATCACATCCTTTCTTCTAGGACAGACATTTTCAAATTGGGGCTCCTCAGAGCTTTACTCAGCTTTGGGTAGCGTCCATTGGGTTGTCTTTTGGGACACTGCATGGGTGAGAGGGAAGCCAAAGTGGTGGGCTCTGGCCTCCAAGATCCTGCCTTTAAATAGAGGAATATAACTCTTCACTGTTTGACAATTGGTTCCAGGTAACACTTTTTTTTTTTTAAATAAAGGGTCCAACTACTTATTTTTGTTGTTGTTGTTGTTTGTTTCTTTGTTTTTTGGGGAGAGGTTCTTTGTATTTCCTAGACAATTATTTTCGTCCATCATATTCCCTTTCCCGGCCTTGACTCAGTGACTTCCTTGAATTTAACTGCTATGTGAGTGTGTCATTAGAGTCGTTGATTGGCTGAGGAAGAAGAAAGAAGGCGGGGAAAAAAGGGAGGGAGGAGGAGGAGATGGGAAGAGAGAAGTCTAAGGTGATTAAGAGCAATGAGTATTATATTTTAACTTATATGGTATCCTGAAGTATTTCCAATTTCTTGCTACCTTGCTGAAGCAAACAAATTCTGAGAAAACGCATTTGCAATATTTCACCCTTATCTTTCTTCTGAGAGTAGCCTTTCCATATTTTCCCTCTGTGGAAGCCTCACCTTTCTCAGTTCCCTGGCAGAGTCTGGTACTTCTGGAAAAGCCTCACATGCTCCTTGCCTCACTCATTCAACAAATATTTACTGAAATGACTGACTGCTGTCTTCTCCTTGACACGCTGACAAGGAGTTTTTTCTCTTTTCTTTCTTTGTTCTCAACTTTGAGTAGCTCATTCATTTATACGGTTTTACTTTCCTTATCACTAATATGCCTACTGTCCGCTGTAGGCCCAGTGTCTGGCATGTATTAGAAGCTCAATTAATAAATGAAGAAATGCAAATGTGCAAATGGCTGAAAAATGGATGAATGAATGGGTAAGCGAAGAATTGACAATACAGAGGATGCCCATTCATACTTCTTCATCTTGGCCTCTACAGCTTTTTCCAAGCCAAGATTTTGTACTCTCTTGTCATGTATTTCCACTGGGGGGAAACCGTGAGTGTTAAAATAAATCACACATCTCACTCCTATTCCCACCCCTGGATGTGCAAATTCTTCACATCCAGCCTTACTATTTCCATTTCATTATCTTACCATCATCAGTAAGTCAACACATCTGAAACCAAACTTATTATCAGCAACTCAAAGCTTGCTCTCCTGACTTCTTTCTCTTCTTGTCCTGGTCCTTTGAGTTTCAGAGCTTTGAGCTTTCTTAGGTTTGTTTCTCTCTGTGCCTGGCTCTCCTTTCTCCCACCTGGTCAGTCACCTAGACATGGGGAGTCTTCCTTCATCACATGCAGCTTGGAATCCTTATGTCCCAGAGAAACTCTAGAAACAAGTTCATTTATAGGATTCAGAAACACCCAAGGTATTTTATGAAGTTGTTAAAGCAGTAGCCAGAAATCAGAACAGATGGGAAGCACATGCACTTGACAGGGCAAGTGTTTGTAAGAAGACAGGAACAAAACTCTTATATGATGCTTATAGTTTCCCTCATTGATGAGGAGTAGAGGAATTCAGCAGAAAACAAAATGAGGAAATCTCTAACACTTGCTGATGAGAGTTTGGCAAAACATTGGAAAAGATTTTGAGCAGAGGATAAGAAGCTAGACTGTAATACAAGGATCAGAAAACTCAACGCATGTGTAAAAGACAATACATAATCAATCAATCCACAGAAATTAACATCCAACATGATGCCAACTTGATGATGTGTCTCTTGGCAAAGTTAACATAATAACAGTTTTGGAAAACGTGCTTATCTGGGAGTTCATCTCTGGTATTTTTTTCATTTTGAAGCAGGGGGCATGGAGAGAGAGACAAGGCAGTTAGTCACTAAGAAGTGTTCTCCAAAAGGAGCTCGTGGTTGCCTTGACCCATCAAGTTGTCTTGAGCCAGACACCTCTGCCACCCTCTGCATGACAAGAATTTCAGTGGTGTTGATTTATCATGAAAGTTTGCATCAGCCAGCAGAAGCTGAGCTGGAATCAATAACTCTGTTTCAGTTCTCCATTGCTGCATAGCAAATATCCCCAGAGAAAGTGTCTCAGCGTGCTGTGAGTAGGCAGCTGGTCTGGCAGACAGAATAGTGGTCCCCCAAATACATGCATGTTCTAACCCCTGGACCCTGAAATATGTGACCTTACCTGACAAAAGGGACTCTGCAGATGTGATCGAGTCAAGGATCTTGAGATGCAGAGATTATCCTGGACTATCTAGGTGGTCTGAGGCGATTACACACGTCTTTACAAGAGGGAGGCAGGAGGGTCAGAGTCAAAGAAAGATTGGACGATAGAGGAAGGGGCCATGAACCAAGGAATGCAGGTGTCTTCTAGAAGCTGGAAAAGTCAGGGAAACTGATTCTGCCTTAGAGATTCCAGAAGGAATACAGCCCTGCTGATACCATGATTTTAGCCCAGCTAGAGCTCTGACCTTCAAAACTATAAGATAATAAATTTATATTGTTTAAGCCACACGGTGGTGGTAAATTGTCATAGCAGCAATAGAAAAGTAATACACCTGGGTTGACCTGAATATTGGGTCAAATGCCTCTGGGCCCATCTCAGTTTCTTTAAAGGTCAATGGATGATGTATCTACCCTTCTTTCCTGCCTCCTTCCCCCCCCCCCCCCCCCCCCCCCCCAAAAAAAACCAACTTTGGGGGCTGGCCTCCCCTTCTAATACCCAATCTTAGCTCTCTATATCAAGGCTCACTCTGCCCCAGGCCTTGGTCCAAGCACTCCTGGAGGACATCTTTTGGTAGTTTTAGCTACCAGACAGATATTCTTCTTAGTGAGACATCAATTCTGTTTTATTTTTTTTTAATTTCAACTATATTTGGCCAATGTGTTCAATTCCAGTATTATGGTAGAAATGCCTGAGAAACTGTCGACATTTGATTCAGCTCGAGCAACACGGCACCAATTCCTGCTGCAGTGACGAGTGCATGTTTTTCAGTCCCAATTGGGCTCTTTCTATGGGTCAAACATAATTATCTCTGATTAACAACTTATCACATGTGCCTAATTTCCTAGTTCAAACATTTTCCTTTTCTGCAAACTCTAACACCCATTCCTTCCACCCTTACGCTTTTATGCTTCCCTTATGCTTCCACCCTATGTGCACAGCCTTTTCTCCTCATCCTTCACACCATGTTGAATCAACACTTAGCACTTGACTACACGCCCGAAAAGCAAAGCCGACTTCAGAAAGCACAGATTTTATTAAGGACTTTGTGCAAAGATAGAAGAGAGGGTTATATCCCCAAAGACCCAATTTAATGAAAATCCCTTTTAGATGCTTCTTTTCTCCTTCCAAAAGTCTTCAGTTGCCAGCTACCTCTCCTCTGGGCAGCTGCCACTCCTTCTCCCCCTCCTAACTGGCTCCAAAATCTTTCCTCATTCATCTTTTTAAGGTTCATCCATGTTGTGGCATGTATCAGAACTCCATTCCTTTTTAAAGCTGAATCAAATTCCACTGTATGGATATACCACGTTGTTTATCCATTCATCAGTGGATGGACATTGGGTTGTTTCCACTTTTTGGCTATTATGAATAATACTGCTATGAACATTCATGTACAAGTTTTTGTGTGCACACTGTAAATTCTATGTAAGAGTTAGCTATAACTATCACTTCCTGTGTCCTTGGGTAAGTCATGTAAGCTCTCTGCACTTTGGTTTTTTCATCTTCTAAAATAGAGTTGATGAAGATAATAATAGAACCTACATCCCAGGACAGTTGTGACCACTAAGTACATTTAGAGCTGATGTTCAAATACTCAGAGCAGTGCTTGGAATATCGTAGACATCTAATAAGTATTAGCAATTATTATGAAGCATCCCTTATGCTTCAGGCATTTGTTGGATGCTATCAGATATATGATCCCGATAATCCTGCAGAGTAAGTATTAGTATTCTCATTTTGTAGTCATGAAAACCAAGGTTCAGAAGAGTTATATGACTGGTCCTTCAGTTAGAACTGGAATTTAAACTTTTGTTCCATGTTCTGACTAACCAAGCTACTGCCTCCACCACTGATTGAGCTGGACGGTGTGTTACCTCCATGTCAACCACAAGCCAAGAGCCTCAGGGGCTCTTCCCAAAGGTATCACCTCCACCATTTTCCTCTTCCTACTAGCCCCACTGCCAGCTGCTTGCTTCGGCCTCACCTCTGTTCCCAGGGAATAGGGTCAATATAATCCACATCTAAATCCACTGCTATGGATGGGAAGTTCCAGGATTGGGGCACAGGAGAAACACCACTTCCTTAAATTCTTCTCTAGGAGATGCACGAAGAGTCAACCACATTGTAAATATACCCTTCCCTTCCACCTCTCCCATCCCTAAAGAAAGGAACAAGAAACAAAAAAGAGTGAGAGAGACGTCATATAACTATACAGATAGAATCAGGTTTCAAAAAGGAGAGGAAGCCAGACAAGTGGAGTGGAAGTAAACTGCCTGGGTTTTGATCCTATCTTTACTACTGACAATTGAATGATTTAGGATAAAGCCCTGAACCTGTGAGTTGCAGCTTCCTCATTTAAAATGGGGATAATAATAATTGCTTCTTCTTAGGGCCGTGATAAGATGAGATGAAATGGCACAGGTTTAAGCAGTAGCCTCACACCTGGAAGGAATAGGCCAAATAGAGACCCAAAAGCTTGCTTCACCACCCCTGATTGTGACACTGAGTTACCTCCTATCCTGCTGTTCCCTGTGTTCACAGTCTAGCCTCTGGGCAGATTACCCCAACAGATCGTTACTTCCAGATTTGACCACACCTTCTCTGGGAGAATTTTATCCTCTGTAATCATGTCTATCATCCTTCCCACAAAAATAGAATAGCTCTTTAATCCAAATCCTGGCAAGGAAGTTGGATAAATATTTAATCAAGGATTTGCAGAATGGGGTGGCACCTCTTTGACTGTACAAAGGCCAGTTGAAAAATCTTTACGTTTGAGAGGTCTAAAAGCCTTTTCTGACCAGTTTTCCTTTTAAGTGATTACAGAATAAACCCCTGTGTACAGTTGCCAGCTGTGCTTGAATAAGAACAGTTGAAAACAAACCTTATGAAGCAACTCAGGCCTCAGGCATTTGGAGCAAATTGGGGTTTGAATCCTGCTCTTCTATTAGCAGCTGGGCCATCTGGGGCCGCCCACCTCACTTGTCTGTGTGTCCATTTTACTGTTTGCCAATGATAGGGTGACACAACACCTGAGTCTAGGGCAGCATTTCCTGACCTCAGCACTACTGACATTTCAGGGGAGGCTAATTCTTTCCGTGAGAGACTGTCCAACGCATTGTAGGATGTTTATCAGTATCTGTGTTCTCAACCCACTGATGTGAGTAGAGCCCACGCCCCCGTGCTGACAAATCTTCAGACATTGCCACATGTCCACTGGGGCAGGGGTGGGGTGGGGGGCACAAATCATCCCCAGTTGAGAACCTCTGGTCTGGGCTGTGGATTTAAATGCATTGTGGATTCTGAGTGTTTAGCACAGTTATTGGTACATGGAAAGCATCCTAGGCAAAAGGACCTCTCTACTGAGATAAAATAGTTGCCCACCACATTGAGCTGTTTAAAAGGCATTAAAATTACTTTACACCAAAGTAAGTGGCATCAGAGATTCGTACAAGTCTACAAATTACAGTATCCAGCGGAGTTCATGGTTCCACCCTTGAGCCTGGCTGACTTAGTCCAGAGAAGCTCACGGTGGGATCATTCCTGAACATTTTCTTGCCAAGCTGGCTGCCTTAAGGAAATCGTCTGGCAAATCATTCAGCCAGTCCTTGCACCACTCCGTGCTGTGCGAGGAAGCCAAAGCTGAGATTTGCTTCCCTAAAACTCTCACACAGTAGCCAGAACTAGTGCAGGCAAGGGGAAGAGGGTAGAGCAAGACTGAGTGAATGTCTCTGTGCTGAGTTTTGTATCAGATGCTTATGCGCCTAGCGTCATTTAATTCTAATGTCTGCAGGATGCAGATATTAATCCCTTTTCTAGATTGAGCACACTCTAGCCCAGGATCACACAGCTGGTAAGCGATGGAGTCAGGGCTGGTTCTGAGTTCCTCTCACTTTACTAGACTATTAAATAAGAACATACCAGGCAAACTGGAACAAAAAAACACAGACCCTAACTCTAGCATGTTTAACTGGTGATTAGGAAGTGTTAGCAATTTACGGCTGTCCCCTAAACAGCGCTTCTCAAACACTAACGTGTGTAGTGATTACCTGGGGATCTGGTTAAAATGCAGAATTAGACTGAGTTGGTCTGAGGGGAGCCTGGGATTCTGCATTCCTATAACCAGTTCCTAAGTGGATGCTACCAGTCCCTGGACAGCTTTTTCATGCTCCAGATGCATTAGAATCACCAGAAAGGCTGCTTACAAACCACTGCAGGAAATCAAATCTACAATGAGATAACATTTCATACCCGCTACGATGGCTATCATCAAAAAAACAGAAAATAACACTTGGTGGGAAGGGTGTGGAGAAATTGGAACTCTCCGGAATTGCTGATGGGAACGTCAAATGGTGGGGCCTCTGTGGAAAACATTTGACGGTTCCTCAATAAGGTAAACACAGAGTTACCATGTGACCCAGCAACTCCATTCCCAAGTGTGTACTCAAGGGAGCAGAAAACAGTGTTCAAACAAAAGCTTGTACCTGGATGTTTATTGCATTATTCTTCATAATCGCCAGAGGTGGAAACAGCCCGAACGTTCATCAACTGATGAACTGACAAACAAAATATGGGCTATCCGTACAATGGAATATTATTAATCCATAAGAAGGAGGGAAGCACTGATACTTGCTACAGGGTGGAGGAAGCTTGGAAACATTGTGGTAAGTGACAGAAGCCAGACACAAAAGGCCACATACTGCATCCCTCACCAGTTCTTCAATGCCCCGATAGATAAGCCTTCTATTTTGGAAGTCAGGTTTTCCCTGATGAAATGGAAATAAACTTACCAAGTTCCTGGCAACCTTTTGCCTTGCTGCCTTTAGGCAACAGGATTTTAACCTGAATGGAACAAACATAAAAATTCGAGAATCTAACTGGACAGGCTGTGAAGGGGTGCGTAAGGTCAGAAGACCTGAGACCCTGTGGCTCTTGGTCAGCCAGCCTGGGACACCTCCACTTTTTTCATCTCATCAGGGATCTTAGATACTAATATAAAACATTAATAGTAAGGTTGGATCTATGATGTTGAACCCTGCAGAACTGCTATTTTGTAGGTCAAAAATTGTCTAATACTGGCAATTTCACAGGGTTCAATATAATACAAAAGGCAAATGTGTCTTAAATGGTTGGTCCAAAGCATGTTTTCTATTTAGATTGGTAATGTGGGAAACGATAAATTCTCACCACCTGTCATATCATCCATAAGGCAGTACATCACCACGAAAGCACAGATGCAGAAATATGTGACCAAAACCTAATGTAACAGTTTAGGATTTAGTATTCAAAAGAAACACTTGGATTTTTTTCAAATACAGATTCTGATTCAGTAGGTCTAGGGTCGGTCCTATAATCCACGTAATAAACAAGTATCCTGAAGCAATTGTACTTACTATTCTAAGAAACACTGAACATAGGGAGCCTTTTGGGCTATTGAGATATTATTGCAAAAACTTTGAGTAGCACTAAAGGAGCTAATAGGGAGCACTCATATGGAGCTTTCTTTGTGCCAGGCACTATTTTAATATACTAATTCATTTAAATTTCACAACAACTCTGTGATGCACGTACTATCATTATTCTTAATCTACAGATTAAAAGACAGAGGCGTATAACAAAAAATGACTTTCCTACTTTTAATTGATTTTCCTAATCAACGGCAGAGCTGAGATTTGAGCAGAGGCTGTGTTGGCTCCAAAATCCAGCTCTTCACTGCTACTGTCTGCTAACCTGCCTTCGAGCTGGCCAAGCTTACCCCATCTACAGAACCCACTGGGATGTGAGAACAGGCCCAGCCCACAAACTGGGTTGTGACTTTGAACAAGTTGCTTTAACTTCTTTGTCTTTCTCACCAGTAAAGGAAATGTGTTGGATTTCATGAAACTCAAAGTCACTTAAATAAGAATCAGCTGGTCATCTGTGGCAAGACAGGAACCAGAGTTGGCTATTTGATGCCAGGTGCTGTATTTAAATTTCGTCAGTTGAGCCTTGGAAGCCTTCCTTTTAAGTGACAGGGCTGAACCTCAAACTAGTTTAAACAAAAAGGGGAAAAAGAATTTGTTAACTCACCAACTGACTGGAACCAAGTTTTAAGATGGGATCATCTTCACTCTCCCCCGCCGCCACTCCAACTTCCCTCCTTAACACCCATCTCCAACACCACTCTCCCCTTTTCGCTCCTCTGCTTTCCTTTGCTTACCTTCTTCTATGTGGTAGCAAAATGGCCCCTGGGAGTTCCCATATTTCACCGTTATCACACTTAAGTAGCCAGGAATAAATAATAAAGCTGTCTCCCTTCCACCATCTGTATCAGGACTCTGGCTCAGCATAGGCCACACGCCCAACCCCAACCCAATCTCCACCTCTGGGGGTGGGGTGGGTATTATGACTGGCCAGTCTACCTCTCTTAATGAGAAGGACAAAACCATTGACTGACGGCCTTCCTACCAAGACAGGTGGTAAGGGTGAATATTTCCCATAATGGGAATTATGTGAGCCAGACAAAAGCTTGAATAATGATGTAAGAATAATGATGATAACTGCCATTAACTAGTCTAGGTATCTCTATGCTCTTTCCCCCTATCCCGTTTTACTGAGATATAATTAACATATAACATTGTATTAGTTTAAGGTATACAACATAATGATTTGATATGTGACTATATTGTGAAATGATACTACAATAGGTTAGTCAACATCTATCATCTCTACAGTTACAATTTTTTGTGTGTGATAAGAACTTATAAGATTTACTCTCTTAGCAATTTTCAAATTTTCAAATATGCAATACAATGTTGTTAACTATAGTCACTATGCTATATATTACATCCCCCGAACTTATTTACGTTATAGCTGGAAATTTGTCCCTTTTGACCACCACCCATTTTGCCAGCCCCCCAACTCCCTCCTCTGGTAACGACCAATCTGTTCTTTGTATCTATGAGTTTGGTTATTTTAGATTCGAAATATAAGTGAGGTCATACAGTATTTGTCTTTCTCTGTCCGACTTATTTCACTTAGCCTAATGTCCTCAAGGCCCTCAAGGGCCATCTGTGTTGTCACAAGTAGCAAGCAGGACTTCCTTCTTTTTTATGAATGAATAATATTCCATTGTATAAAAAATATACCACATTTCTTTATCCATTCATTGGTCAATTGTCACTTAGGTTGTTTCTGGGTCTTGGTGCCTATAAATCGTGCTGCAATGAACATGGACGGTGCAGATACTATGCTCTTTTTTTAATTGAAATTTTTACTGAGATCATTGTTGATTTACCTAAAGATGTAAGGAAGAATAAGAGAGATCTTGTGTACCTTTTACCCAGTTTCCTCCAATGATAAGATTTTGTGAAACCAGAGTACAATATTATAACTAGCCTACAGCTAATGTTATAATCTACCAGTTTTGTTCAAATTTCCAGTTTTACTTGTACTTGTGTATGTATTTGGTTCCATACATTTTATCATCTCATTTTCTTTTTAACTGCATTGTATGGCTTTCAGATTGTGGTTAGATAGTTGAATTCAAAGCATGGTTTCATTATGTGGCTGGAAATGGCCAATGTCTCTACTCAGACTGCCCTTTAAGAAATCAGATCTTGTCATTGCAGTCATATTTTCCCTGTGTGGGAAATGAGCTCAATGTTTTACGGGGGGTTCAGGAAGAGGTTGCTGAAAGCTTGTTTAGAAACAAGGGTTTGTCTGACCCACTACGGACTGTAAAGTTTTGGCATAAGCATCCCTTAATAAATAAAGTCCTTAATGAGTGTTAGATGTGGGAATGAGGCATATTTTGTGGTCTCAAATGCTTATGCTGAAAACTTTAACCTTTGGATAGAGGTAAGACACAGGCAAGAGAACTTAGGGGTAGAAAGATGTCCTTCCATGGATGAAGCATGCCCAACTAGAAGAATAAAAGAGATTTTGGCAGGCAAAAGAAATCATTTGGAAAAATATGAAGTCAAGAGAACAAAGACAAGCACGTGTGCAAAACTAGACCCATGTTTGGTTTGGTGAGAATCACTGAAGGCTGGGAAAGCTGGTGGAACCGGGATGCATGGAAAGGTAAGACCAAGGCGCACTGGAGGTCCTCTTCCCAGCCCTAGATAGTTGTGAAAATGTTTTGGGGGTTTTAGACAAAGCAAAATACCCATGAAATCTTCTCTGGCATTTGCTGAAATGTCTGTGGTCTCTTGAAGCCAGGTGGTAAGCTTCTTATTTTTTTTTAATTAAAAAAATTGATATATAATTGACATACAAAAGACTGCTTATATTTAAAGTACACAATTCAATAAATTTGGACATATGTATGTACCCAGGAAACCAGCACGACAATCAAGATAGTGAACATGGCTATTATCCCCCAAAACTTCCTATTCCCCTTTCTATTCCCTCCCCTGCCCCCACAGCATGTAACTGCGGATCTGTTTCTTTCACTATAGATTTGTTTGTTTTCTAGAATTTTAAATAAATGCCATCATACAGCACATACTCTTTTTTGTCTGGCTCTTTCATTCACCCTAGTTATTTTGATACTCTTTCATGCCATTGCACGCATCAAGTTCATTCCTGTGAATGGTTGAGTTGCATTTCATCGTATGGCTGTATCACCGTTCGTTTATCCATTCACCTAGTGGATGCTTCTTTGACCAGGGAAATCTTTGCCAAAGCTGGGAGCCCTAATGTCATGGGTCCAGTCATCCTGGGTTCCCCATGAGGTCCCCTGGGTGCTGTGCACCCTCACTATCTTCACCCCTTCACAATCTCAGTGTCTTCCAGTTAAAGAACACCAGGAACACATCCGTCTTCATTTCCTAGGGTCATTGTAACAAATTACGAGGGCTTAAAACAACAAGAATTTATTCTGTCACAGTTCTGTAGGCCAGAAGTCTGAAACCAAGGTGTTGGCAGGGCCACCTCCCTCTGAAGGCTCTAAGGGAGAGTTCCTCCTTGACTCTTCCAGGTTCTGGTGGCTCCAGGTGTTCCTTGGCTTGTGGGAGCATCGCTTCAATCTCTGCCTCCATCTTCACATGGTCTACTCTCCTGTTTCTGTGTGTGTCTTCTCCTTTTCTGTTTCTTACAAGGACACTCATGATTGGATTCAGGGCCCATCCTAATCTAGGATGGTCTCATCTTGAGGTCTGTACCTTAATTACAACTGTAAAGGTTGTATTCCAAATAAGGTCATTCTACTTTTCTGGCTTCTATTGCTTCTGACTTCCATAGCTCCTCCTTCCCTGCTGGGCCAACGATGGACCCAGTGTATGGCTCAATTTCTCCAAGGTTCTAAGATGAGTGTGATGTAGGTGGAATAAAGAGCATCTGCCCCAGCCCTACCCAGCCCTCCTAGAATAAGTCCTTTCTTACACCCTCTTCCAGAGATGCCTCACAGTTCCCCATGGTGTGTGTTACTCCTTGTTGCAACAAGTATTAAACCCAATTTGTTTAACTACATGTACTGTAACGGGTTGAACAGCGACCCCTACACAAAAAGATATGTCTACCCAGAACCTTAGAATGCAGTTCAGCCTAAACAGGGGCAGATGCTCTTTATCCTGCCTCACTCACATTTAGCTTGGATGCTGGGAGAGATTGAGCCTTACACTCGGCTTGTCATTGGACTAACTGTGATGGAGCAGCCATGGAAGGCAGAAGCAAAGGAAGCCAGACCATGCTTGTGACGAAGAAAACATGCTCACCTGGGCACAGAGGTCCCTTCTCTGCCTTAGTCACCACTGCTACCAGTTCCTGGCATGCAGTCAGCGCTGTTTAAATACTCAGGAGATGAACAGATGAAAACATCTGACTTGATATTTTTTTTCTCCCATTATTCCTATAGCAGGGGTCCCACTGGAAAAGCTGGCAGCTTATGGGTCATCCAAGGCGGCTCTGACCATGTTTTCGGCAGTCATGAGACGAGAACTTTCCAAATGGGGAATTAAAGTCTCTGTCATCCAGCCCGGAGGCTTCCAAACAAGTAGGTATTTGAACCCAAGAGCCTGCAATGTTCGTCCTTGAAGGGATGCTGAAGCTCCTTTGTTCTGACAGAGCTCAAACTGAACCCCCCCGTCGTCAACCAAAGAGGTGTTGGGATGAGTGGCCTCTTTTAAGAATAGAGGGGCAAGGGCGAGGTTCTTCACTGTATGGTTGTTGCCCTGCATCATTCCACAAAGGAGTTAGGGTTTTTTTCATCAAAGGTTAATTTTTTTCTATTTGCTATACACACACACACACACACACACACATATATTTTTTTTTCCACATTTCTTACCTGGAGATTATCTGCCTTTTGCCTTTATCTCCTGGTGTTTGTTCAACTTGCAGGTCTTACCTGGTCAAAATGGGGGAAAAATTCATAAATGAAAAGATGTTTATTTTAGAAGGTGACGTTATTGATTTAAACGTATTTGCAAGGGATCTGCGAGTTGGGAACGATGGAGAGAACTAAATTTGGCATTCCCCAGAGTTCTTAGTCTGTTTACCTACCTGGGGATGTGAGTGATGCAGATGTGTTTTCTTCCTGACTTTGCTTTCTCCTTTTTCTCCCATAAACATCAGCACAAACTTTGCCTGCTCTGAGAGGGTAAGAGAATTTCTTCTCTGTCTTTGTGGCTAATACGGATAACACTTTCTTTTTATTTGGGGTCAGGCTGGGCATTGCTGGCTGTGGAGTCAATTAGTACCTGTTCTTGTGGCACGAACATCATTCTATTGGCAGTGACGGTAACCAAATGTGAGGCACTGTCTTCTTCACTGTGAGCCCGAAAAGCTCAAAATGAAATGGGCTTCCCCAAGGCAAGACCTGAACCTCTCCCTCAAATGAAGCTTGGGAGCCCTCCAGAGAGATGTGTTTTTGGAGTTGGGAGGATCATCTCTCCCTCTGGGTATCAAACTTGGTATTTTCTTCCCTGTTCTATTTATTTGCTTTTGTCTTAGGTGACTTGCTCTAACTTCTCTCTTTTTCCATTTTTCTTTATCTTCTCTAGGATGTTGAGAAGAATAATAAAATAATTGCTTGGCTTTTGAGGTCTTTGGAGGAAGCCTTTTCTCCCCATTTTAGTTTCCTTTTGGTGCTGTAATAAATTACTACAAATTTATTCTCCGACTGTTCTGGAGGTCAGAAGTCCCAAATGAGTCTTATGGGGCTAAAGGTGTTGGCGGGACAGTGTTCCTTCTGGAGGCTTCAGGGGGGAGAATCTGTTTCCTGGTCTTTTCTAGCTTTGAGAGACCAGCTGCATTCCATGGCTCCTGACCCCTTCCTCCACCTTCAAAGGGCATCACTCCAACCTCTGTTCCATTGTCCCATCTCCTTCTTCTCAAGATCCTTAACGTAAACATATCTGCAAATTTTCCCTTACCGCGGAAGGTAACATATTCACAAGTCTGGGGAGCAAGACATGGACATCTTGGGAAGGGGCATTATTCAGCCTGCCACGCCCTTCAACATTATACTACGTAAATTTTTTGTAAACCTCATCTTGTTTCTTTCCACTTACGGGTGCACAGATCATTCCATCCCTAACTGGCAGTGACTGTGAAATTCTTCTTTTTAAAAAGTTTTCATTATTTTTTTTCAGGTGTACATTGTAATATATTTCGAATTCTGTGTAGATTACATCGTGTTCACCACCCAAAGACTGATTACCATCCATCACCACACACATGTGCCAATTCACCCCTTTCCTCCCCTCCCTCCCACCTTCCCCTCTGGTAACCACCGATCCAATCTCTGTCTCTATGTGATTGTTTGTTGTTGTTTTTGTCTTCCACCTATGAGTGAGATCATACAGTATTTGACTTTCTCCCTCTGACTTATTTCACTTAGCAAAATACCCACAAGGTCCATCCATGTTGTCACAAATGGCCGATTTCATCATTTCTTATGAATGAGTAGTATCCCATTATCTATGTATGCCACATCTTCTTTATCCATTCGTCCCTTGATGGGCACCTAGGTTGCTTCCAAGTCTTGGCTATTGTGAATAATGCTGCAATGAACATAGGGGTGCATGTATCTTTATGTATTTGTGTTTTCAAGTTCTTTGGATAAATACCCAGCAGTGGAATAGCTGGATCATAAGGTAGATCTATTCTTAATTTTCTGAGGAAACTTCATACTGTTTTCCATAGTGACTGCACCAGTTTGCACTCCCACCAGAAGTTTAGGAGGGTCCCCTTCTCTCCACATCCCCTCCAACACTTGTTGTTTCCTGTCTTGTTAATTATAGCCATTCTGATGGGAGTGAGGTGATATCTCACTGTAGTTTGGATTTGCATTTCCCTGATAGTTAATGATGTTGAGTATCTTTTCATGTGCCTGTTGGCCATCTGTATGTCTTCTTTGGAGAAATCTCTGTTCAGATCTTTTGCCCATTTTTTAATTGGGTTGTTGGTTTTTTTGTTGTTGAGATGTATGAGTTCTTTGTATATTTTGGATATTAACCCCTTATCTGATATATGATTTGCAAATATCTTCTCCCAGTTGTTAGGTTGTCTTTTCGTTTTGTTGATGGTTTTCTTTGCTGTGCAGAAGCATTTTAGTTTGATTTAATCCCATTTGTTTACTTTTTCTATTGTTTCCCTTGCCTGGTCAGACATGGTATTTGAAAAAATGTTGCTAAGACCGATGTCAAAGAGCGTACTGCCTATGTTTTCTTCTCTAAGTTTCATGGTTTCAAGTCTGACATTCAAATTTTTAATCCATTTTGAGTTGATTTTTGTTCATGGTGTAAGATAATGGTCTACTTTCCTTCTTTTGCATGTGGCTGTCCAGTTTTCCTGACACCATTTATTGAAGAGACTCTCCTTTGTCCACTGTATGTTCTTGGCTCCCTTGTTGAATATTAGCTGTCCATAAATGTGTGGGTTTATTTCTGGGCTCTCAATTGTGTTCCATTGATCTGTGTGTCTGTTTTTGTGCCAGTACCATGCTGTTTTGGTTCCTATGGCTTTGTAGTATATTTTGAAATCAGGGAGTGTGATACCTCCAGCTTTGTTCTTTTTTCTCAGGAATTCTTTGGCTTTCTGGGTCTTTTGTTGTTCCATATAAATTTTAGGGTTCTTTGTTCTATTTCTGTGAAAAATGTTGTTGGAACCTTGATAAGGATTGCATTGAATCTGTAGATTGCTTTAGGAAGTATGGGCATTTTAACTATGTTAATTCTTCCAATCCAAGAGCATGGAATATTTTTCCACTTCTTGGTGTTTTCTTCACTTTCTTTCAACAATGTTTTATAGTTTTCAGTGTGCAGATATTTCACTTCTTTGGTTAAGTTTATTCCTACGTATTTTATTCTTTTTCTTGCATTGTAAATGGGATTGTATTCTTAATTTCTCTTTCTGCTACTTCGTTGTTTGTGTAGGAGTCAACTTTTGATGTAATGTGTTTTTCAAACACCACCTCCTCTCCTCTCCTCTGAAGAATATGACCCACCTCCCTTATACCCCCCGAGGTGATGGCCATTCTCTCTCTCCTCCCTGAATTTTTGAACTCTGGGCAGGTGCAGACTACCCCCACGGCTCAGTCCTTAGTTCTGGGCCATCGAACATTTAATTGATGATTTAAGTGAAGACGTGAAAAAGCATGTCTAATAAAAGACCACAAACTGGGAGGAACTGCTAACACATTAAATAACAAAATCCTAGAGGTTTGAAGGTTAACCCAAACTCACAAGATAAAAATCTAAAAAGAAAAACTGAACTTTTTCTTGAAACATTTGGCAGTGGGGATCTCAGAGTTGTCCAGGAGGAGTGCACCTTGGTGCAACAGCTATTCTGGGAGGTAGACCAAGAGAGAGCCTGGGCCATCCAGGTTGAGAGGCTAGACCAGGGCGATAGCAATGGAGGGAAGATGAGGTCCTGAGAGGGGCTTCCAACTTGGGGACTCCTCCCTGGACAGGGAGGAGAATTGAGGGGATTGAGGGAGAAGGTGGGTAGGTCAAAGATGATGCCAAATGTGACAGACTGAGAGACTGGGATAGAAGGTGTGACACAGAAAGAAGAAAGCCAGCCGATGGGTGGTATAAGTGGAAAGGATGAATTTGCTTTTGAAAATGGCAGGAGAATTGAGGGTTTGGTGACACAGCCAAAGAAAACTTCCAACACACAGATGTAAGACTCCATTTGGACTAGAGAGCTACCCTGTGGTTAAGATACAGTTTCGAGGATTCATCGAAATTGTTATAGATAGCTTTATGAGGGAACTGTTCTTATCAGGCACTAGCTACCTTCCATACATTCTTTCTTGATGCTGTTGATCTTATTTTTTTTTAACTGAGAAATAGATCATATGCACACATAGTTTAACAAATTATTATAAAAACTCATGTGCTTAACATCACATCAAAAAATAAAACATTGCCAGCACCCAGAAGCCCCCATGTAATCCTCTTCTCTTATAGCCCTCTCCCACTCCCAAAACATAACCACTCTCTTACTTTGTGTAACAATTGTGTATTTGCTTTTCTTTATGGTGTTACATCCTTACATGCACCCCTAAACAAGAGAGTTTGGCTTTACTGGTTTTTGAACCTTACCTTGAATGGAATCAATGTGTATGTATTCTTTTGCATCTGGTTTCTTTCATGCGACATTATGTTTTCACAATTCATCCATTTGGTGTGGATTCATTTTCAGTGCTGTCTAGTATTTTGTGAACATGCCACGATTGTTCTACTGTTGATGGGATATTTGGGTCGCTTTGGACAATTATGAACAATTTAGCTATGGACCTTCTGGCACAGGTACTATGGTGTGTGTGTATGTGATAATTCCTATGATACATAGCCAGGAGTGGAATGAGTGGATCATAGAGCTTATCTTCAACTTTACTGGATAATACCAAGCTATTTTCTAAAATATTGTTCCAATTTATGCGCACACCCTTTCCATGTAGGTCTTAATCTGCACCACAGCCCTTGAGGGATAGGTTTAATTGAGATCATTCACCAGGTAAGGACACTTGGGTGGGGTAGGTGATATATACCCCAGTGTGAGTGTCGGGCACACCATGACAGCAAGGAATTTGAAACCACACCTCTAAGTGCAGTGCCCAATTCTTTCTTTTATACCAGGCTGCCCTCAGTTTAAAGCTGATATTTGATGGGCTCTCTGAAGGCAAGAGATTAGACAGTGGAGGGCTGAGAACTCAAGTCTGGAGAGGGACGCTTGAAATGGGGGACAAGGAAAGGAATCTTCGGGGACACAAAGAGCTTCTAAATACATTCAAGGAGACATAGTTGACTTTTTAGTGCCCTGCAATAAAAATAGCTAAACAGACTGTATGCTTAGCAGATTTTAAGGACTTTACATGCGCCATCTCACTTAAACCTTGCCTATGAGTTAGGCAAGATATTCCCATCTCCGAGGGAGAAAATGAGGCTCAGAGAAGTTAAGGAATTTCCCAATCTACAGAGCTGATATGAGTCAGACATAGGATTTGGATCCAGGCCATCTTAATTTCGTTGTGTGTAGCCCCAAAGTGGCAGGGGATGGGTGAGTGGGCGTCAAAAGTAGTAGATGAAGGTTGACGTAAGGCTGGTGGCTTTATCACCAATAAAGAGAGCTTTGGGGACTCTGGACAGGGCACCCACAGGAGTACGTAGAAAGTTCATGAGGTCTTTAAAAGAGGGAGGAAGTGAAGAGGAAAAGGAATGGCCCAGCCTGTGAAAGCAGAGACTGGGGGAGACGTGGCTGGAGGAACAATAGTTCATGCCAACTTGTATTTCAAGACCTGGAAGCCTCCAGAGTAATCGTCAGGGTAATCATTGCACCTTCATGAAAAGACTTGAGCAACTGAAACTCTGTTTGCATTCCATGAGTATAATTGGGTTTCTCTGGCTTACATTTCACTGCGAGGCTCCCCCACAGTCCTGATATCCAGGAGTCACCCCAGCTTGCAAACAAAGGCTCATCCCCACAGCACCCCTGAACATCACACACTTTGCAGGAGGGAGTGTGGGTGCTGCAGCCTTTCTGGAAAGTAATCTGGCAGCAGCTGTTACAATTCAAGATGAATGTGACTTTTGACCAGGCAGCCACACTTTGGGGACTGTAGGCTGCAGAAGTAAATGCTGAAATACAACAGGATATTGGTGCAAGGCTGGTTTGGGCAGCATCACCTGAAATGGTAAACCTAGGAACAGCTAGAAAGTCATTCGATAGAGGGAAGGTTGACTAAAACCTGTTCAGTGGGAAATTCTGCTGCTCTGGCTTGAATCTATAGCCATTGACCAGGAGGCAAGCCTGTCACTTATTACTAAGCAAAAAACCAAACAAAAACCAAGAAGAAGAAAAAGAAAAAAAGGGCATTTCTGAAAAATATATATAGTATGGTCCTTTTTGGGTTTTGTTTGTTCCTGGTAAAATAAAATTAAACCAAAGCCTTCTATGTGTATATATGTTCGTATGAACAGGAGGACACAGAAATGCGAAAGGACACACAAGACTGTTACTTCCCTCAGAAGAGATTACTTTTAAAAACATAGACATCTCTTTATTATGGACTTTATACGATGAGCAAGCTTTGCTACTATATTTTAAAGTAAATATATATTATTAAACTTTATATAATAAGCAAGCATTACTTCTATATTAAAAATATATTTATATATATGTATATTTGTTTTTGGTGAGGAAGACTGTCCCTGAGCTAACATCTGTGCCAATCCTCCTCTATTTTCTATGTGGCACACTGCCACAGCATGGCTTGATGAGCAGTGTATAGGTCCGTACCTGGGCTCCGAACCTGCGGACCTCAGGCTGTCAAAGTGGAGTGCATGAACTCAACCACGACACCACGGGGCCGGCCCCTATATTTATATATTCAGTCATATATAACTTATATATTAAATTTTAAATGTATATTTACATTATATTTAATATCTGTTGTCTAAAATTAAATTACATTATATGTATTAAATAGATAAATGATATTTAACATTATATATTTAATTTTACACATAGAAGCAGGCATTATTTCTATATTTTAAAGTTATTTGTCTATACGTATATGTGTCTGTATGTACATACGTATTTCATACATAACATATTGTATACATTATATTTTATATTGTATATAATAGTCGTGAAAAGACATTTTCTAGAACGTTTGTGGCAGCGCTATTTGTAAGAGCCCCGAGTGAAAACAACGCAAATGTCCATTACAATATATTGGATAAATAATTTATGGCATATTTACACAACGGAAAACGCTGCAGCAATGAGAATGACCACACAATACATGGATGGATCTCTTAAAGTCAAGTCCGATTCCATTTATATAATGTCCAAGGCCAGGGGAAACTACTCTGTTCTGTCAGTCGGGACAGTGGCTCCTGGAAAGGGGGCTGGAGGGGGCGGGGACGCTTGCAGACTGGTCCTGTCCTTTTCTTGATCCAATTGCGGGTTCCATGAGCTATTTAGTTTGTGAAAACTCAGTCATCTGTGCACTTTTCTGTATGTATGTTTAAAAATATATAATAAATACCATTCTAAAGCACATATTTTAAAAGGCGTCTGGGAACGCCTGTCAGCGGCAGCCATCACAAGGGCCTGCCTCCCTATTAAGGGTCAGACACGCCTATTCTGGTCATTCCAGCCTCTGAGCCTCCCTTTCCTCTTGCGTCCCAGATATCACAGGCACGAGTGAAATGCAGGACAAGCTGGAGAAGAACCTCTTGGACCACCTCACCCCGGACGTGCAGGAAGACTACGGCCAGGACTATATCCTCGCAGAACGGAATTTTCTCAGTGTATTGAACATGAAGTCTCATCCAGATGTCTCCCCGGTGCTCCGGGACATCCGGCACGCCATCTCCGCTAAAAGCCCCTTCGCCTTTTACGCACCGGGGAAGGAGTCTTATCTGTTCCTCTGTTTTGTTTCCTTTGTCCCTACTTGCATATTTGATCTTTTTCTCAAGAACGATGGACAGAGCATGCCCAGAGCTCTAAGGATGCCTAACTGGAAGAATAAGGCCATGTAGACAAATAAGCGCCAAGTGTTATAGACGAGGGAAACCCGAGCTTCCCATTAAAGTTGTGGTTTCTACCTTCACTCTCTGTGAACTCTGTTGGTTGAGTAGCACTTAGTGGTGAGAAGGCTGGTGGGTGTAAGCGATCACCGTGGAGAGTGTTGAGTGCCTTCTCTGCACTGGATATGTTTCATATATTCTCTCATCTAGTTCTCATTAGAGAGCTGAGGTAGGTATCTTCACCCCTTCTAAATAGCTAAGGGAATTAACGATCAGAGAGGTTAAGTTCCTAGTTCATTGTCACACAGCTAGCAAAAGGCAGGGCTGGGATTGAAATCCAGATTGGACTCCACTGCCTGCCAGGAGAGGAGGAAGAGAAAGAGAGATAAAGAGAAAAAAGAGAGAGGGAAGGGAGAAAAGGAGGAGGAAATGGCAAGGACCACAGTCAAGCAGAGTCTGTCTCATTGTGCCTTGATATCCCGCTGTGACTACCGCATCCAAGGTATTGGATCGTCATACATAATCAGTGCTCTGTGTACCTCCTCCAGGGTCCCTGGAAATGCTAGGATGAGGTCTTCCATCTCAAGTACCCCAGAGGCCTCTTGGCAGACCAAGGGCATGTGACTGACTGGCTAGTTTGGCATCCATAGTAACCATCCCTGTTGCCTCCATCTGAGCATCCGAGGATGGAAAAGCCAGTGTTGTTATCGGGAGAAGCCCTGGTGATGGGAACGATGTCAGGTATTGAAAGAGATGTGGCCAGATTCACCTGGAGGAGGGAAAAGAGGAGGAGCTGATGAACAGAGTGGGAATAAAAGGAACCAGAAAAAATCCCAGCTTGACACAAGGGAAGCAGAGATCCAGACACCTGGCTCGCTGCAAACCTCTCTTTGTCCCATTTCCTTTCTAGAACGTGCAGCTTCTTTTTCTATTCTCCAACCTCGTGGAGATTTGGGAAAGGTAGAAAAACTGACAGTGGCCTACAGTTCCCCCCACACTCACAAATAATAGATAACAATATCGTGAGATAAATAGTTATGAAATTATTCATATGATCCATTTTTAATGGCTGGTCATGCCGACTTCCCAGGGGTTCTCCACCATCGCTTTAGGGGCAGAACAGAAAGAAAAGAAAAAAAATCAAGGTTTAAGTGTTGATTTCCAAAATAGGTACTTTTTGGAGATAAGAGTTATCAAGATCAAACTTCCATTTGCGTGATTCAGACGCTGTTGAAACAGCCAAGGGTTTGTACCTGCCTGCAGTTCGGAGTCTGGAAGCGGACTGAGGATTGTGTGTTTCACTGTGAGTCAGTGGTTCTCAAGGTGTGGTCCTTGGACCTGCACATCAGTATCACCTGAGAACGTATGAGAAATGCAGATTCTCAGGAGCCAACCCAATCCTATTTCAGGTTCCCACGGCTGCTGTAACAAATTACAAAAGACCTAGCAGCTTAAAACAACGTACGTTTATTATTTTACAGTTCTGGAGGTCAGAATTCTGAAATGGGTCTTACAGGGCTAAAATCAAGTTGTCAGCAGAGCTGTGTTCCTTCTGGAGGCCCTGGGGGGGAATCCATTTCTTGCCTTTTCCAGCTTCCAAAGGCCTCCTGCATTCGTTTGCTTGTGGCTGTATCACTCTAACCTCTGCTTCCATTGTTTCATCTCCTTCTCTGACTCTGACCCTCCCTTTTATATGGCCCGTGTGATGACATCGGGCCCATACAGATGATCCAGGATAATCTCCCCATCTCAAGATTCTTAAATTAATCACTTCTGCAAATTCGCTTTTGCCATGCGACGTCACCTATTCACAGGTTCCAGGGGTTCCTGTGCCATTATCATTATTAGGGACCATTCTTCTACTGACCACGCCTACTGAATCAGACACTCTGGGGGCGAGCCCAGCAACTCGTGTCATAATGAGCCCTCCAGCTGATACACCCCCAAGTTTGAGAACCACTGCTCGAAACTGTAGAGTAAGCAGGTTACATGCTATGTGGTCAGGCCACAGAAGGAGGAGGAAAGCTCTTCAAGGACAGTGGGAGAGAGCTGGAGACATCAGGTTGAGACCTGAGTGTGGGGCCTACTTTCTGCTCTGCAGCCCCTTAGGGGTTGAAAACTCTGTGAGGCACGGGGAGAAGGTGCTGAACAGAGACAGATGAGCCTGAGGATTCCAGATCAGAGAAGCTCCTACTGGTTTTCCGCAGGAGTGCGTCCACACTAACTTGGGGTTACCTCGGAGGGAAAGAGACCCCAGGTGACCTATTTAGCTGGAGAAGGGCTGACAGCCTCTCACCACCACTCCCGTCATGATGCCCTTGGGTTTGGGTGGGAGTAGAGAGGTCTGGAAAAGTTGCGGAGGCTCCCAGAGAGAGTAGGGAAAAGAGCTGGGAATGAAGACCCACAGCATCTTCAGGGTGGGTGGGGGGATGCCGTAGCAGAGGCCACTGGGTGGGCACCCTGGAGCTGGGGGCTGAAGTGAGGAGGAGAAATCCAACTGCAAGCCAGTCAAGACGAGACAACGCTGCTTCCTCAGTGCTGGGGAAACACACCAGGCCCTAGGAACCTAGATTCTGAGGAAAAGGGCAAGGAAAAGAGAAGCAGAAGGGGAGAGAATCTTGAATTCCACCACACATTCACCTGGAAGACCCAGTTTTAAACCAGAGGAGACTAAATTAACTGGAAGTATTAATAAGCGTTCAAATATATTTCATTTTTAGCATAGTACCTATAGTTTCTCAGAAAACAAAAGAGACAAGTATTAAATACAAAATACCTCCAAGCCCTGACTATGTGTACATTGTAATTGATGTCCCTTGTTTACTGTAAGAAACCAGTAAGAGCCAATGCAGAGGGAAGCCCCCCACACATCCACGATTCGTCTTGGGGGAAGGCATGATGAACACGTGATCCAACAACAGGACTCCTGGCGAAATATATTTCATCTTCCCCAGTCCTGCTCTTCTGCTCAAGGACAGGCTGCAAGGTTCATTTAACCTAGCCACGCATCACATTGCAAATCGCATACAAAACCCAGCCCACTCCTCTTTGTCTCTTCTCTTTCTGTGTTTTCTCAATGCTGGCAGCAGGAAGTAGGCCATCCAAACAACAGACCCCGGATAATGGGGAAAAATTAGGAAAAGCATCCAGTGAAAATATGATTTCTTTTATTACATAGGGAGCCAATAAAGGCCTACAAGTAAACTTTATGATATTATTCGAATGGAACATTAAACTTCATCAGTTTCATTATCCTGGTGGTAAAGACCATGTCTTGGACTGCCATTTTGGATGGTGGAATTCTGAGGAAGAGTAATTCCATGCAAACAGTTCTGATGGGGTAGTGGTGCTTCTTTGTCCAGTAAAAGTCCTCGGGCCAGCTCACACATAGTGGTCCATTCAGAGGCCTAGGACCCCTGACACCTGTTCTGGAGTGTTCAAAATAAAGTATTTCTCTACTAATTTGTCTTGTAAGCCAAAATTTCCCTCCGGGATCTCTGGTGTAGAGGCGGCCATGGCAGGACCAGATGGCCATTTCTGAGTCCAAGCTTGATAGCCAGCTCAGAATTTCATGTCAAGAAATAAGAAGCAAAAGGAAAGAAGAGAGATTGGAAACTAATTGGAAGGTTCAAGACAGGGAGACACCAATACATCTGCGGTCTGAAGTTGCTTACTTTTTTGCGTGCCCAGCATTCCTTTTTGGGGGGATTTTAGTGAGACTGTCATTCAAGGGACTCCCACCTCCACATCATAGGGGTTGGTGTGTGGCCCAGGTGGGCCAATCAGCCTATACCCTTGGCTCCAGTGATAGGTTCAGGAGTGGGCACATGACCCAAGAAGAGCCAATCATGGCTCCCAATGTGGGAGAATTACTAATGGGCACTGGGAGAAAAGGGGTATCCTTTTCTGCTATAATGTCCATGCTAAACTGAAGCTTCTAGAGCCCACCAAGAGGACAGTCTGGTAGAGAATGAAGCCAGGATAGAGAAAAATGGAGCAGAATGATGAAGCAAAATCAAAATCTGATGACATAGTTTGAACCCCTTGATCTAGCTATACCTGCAGATCTGCCATCTGGATTGATTTCCAAGTTGTGCGAGCCAATACATTTCCTTTAAACTCTTTTGAGTTGGGTTTCTATCTTTTGCAACAGAATCAATTTCTGACCAAGGCACATTCTATGGAAGGCCTCAGTGAAGAATGAGGAATAAAATAATGCTTGGCAGAGAAAATAGGTAATGCTACAACGTCCTGGGGGAGAAAGAAAGAGATGAGACTAAAGAAAAAAAGAGAGGGGGTTAGGGTGGGTGATGTTACTATTCAGTGGTCCTCTGCCATAGAAAAGCAATATTTCTGTTAAAATTTCTTTTAGGGTTTTATCCCCAAAGTCTGTGAGCGTGGTCCTTCTGGAACAAGGTGACACAAAATCCTTGCTGAGCCCCGTGGTGGAAACAAAGATTTCAGCTGCTCGCTGGCAGTCCTAGACTATTGGAATCATGCTTGGTTAGGATCCCAGTGTAAGGTACACCACGCCTAGCGTGATAAGACATCCTGTCCTGCATTATCACAAAACTTATTTACCATATGGCAAAATGTGAAGATGACTGAAGTGAGAATCCCAGCTCACCATGGGAAACAAGAAGATCAACAAATAAGATCAAGGCTTTTGTCCTGAAGTATTTGTTCTTCTTAGGTTGTTTTATTCGTGTGAGAGTGTTCCCACACCAGGTAATTGCCTCAGGAATTTTACCACAGAGATTATTTTGTTTAGCTTGACTTTCTGTTCTTCCTCCTATTCTGGTAATAGGTAATTATTCACTACTGGGTGTAATGTAAGCTTGCTCTTTGGCATTGCCCTGTGCTCTCTCCTGACTATCCAGGATGAGCTAATTCCATAGAGAGAAGGTCCTAACGTGAAAAATGCTGTTCTCTGCTCTGGGTACGGTTTTTAGGTAAGACTTACATATTTTCACGAGAAATTTTCATTGATGAACACAAAGCTCACACTTTCATCTTGAATACCCGTGGTAAGTAGCAAAACAGGACTGAAAAATTGGAAGAGGGCTAGGCCAGTACGCGGCATTGCCATTGTAATGCTGGATTTTAGGGGCAGTGGGCGCTGTTCAGCACCTATTTACCTTCCTATTTGGAAGTCCTTTGCCAGGTGGGAGATCTCGGTGGAAGCAATGCTTGCTCTCCAACTAGAGAAGCCAGAGAACTAAATCCTGCCTCGCCCAGCATCTGAGCCTCTAGGACTTGGGCATCGTGAACAAACACGTGAGCTTCCCAGGATACGGAGAGTGAAGGATATGAACAGTGGTGGTGGCAGGCTTGCACAAGGGATAGTTGTTGTGCTCCCTCCTTCTTGGCCCTTTGGAGATACTTGGTCTCATCGATGCAAGTTTTCATGCCTGGTCTTCCAGCCTTGCCTTGATTATGTGAATCATCTCTCTCTATATTTATTTATATTCAAATCACTCCCATTTTGTTAAAAGACAGTCCAAACTCCGTTTCTGTTATTTACAACCACAAGCATTCTAATTGATATCCTCCTCTTGCTCATCACCACAATGTTTCCAAAGGCCCCCCTCCCAACATACAGCCCTTGTCTTTGTGGGTCCTCAGGGTGAATGGCTCCAAGAAGGCAGCAGCCTCTACCAAGATGGATGGCGTGCCCATTTCCCTGTGTGCACCAAACCGGTAGCCCTCTCCTCTTGCTCTGTCTAGGATTCTGCCCCACCTGTAGGGATGCAGTAGGATGGGGCCCCAGCCAGGACCTGGATTCCCATCTCTTCTTTTTGGTTTCTACTGAGAAACATCTTCACAACCCCAAGTCCCGAAGCAGCCGCCCCAGACAGAGAGCTTCCGGCTAAAATGTAAGGGGCAAGACTAAGGCTTGACCTGGGTGGGTTGGGAGAGATGAAAGGGAAAGGGGTGGCTGGGGGAGACCTTTCCAGGGAGGCTTATGAAAAGGACTTGGGGGCCTCTGCTATTCTCTCCCTGCTTTCAGGTCAAAGGACCACTCTCCCCTCCCCCTGCACAGTGATTTGTTTTTGTTTTGTGTTTTGAATTCTGGTTAATATTGCTCCAAACATGTCACCTTCTTGGTGGCAGAACAGCAAGGTGGTATGGTATGGGCATTTTGGAGATTCATAGTGTCATGGATGGAATGTGTCCCCCCCCCCCCCCCCCCCCCCATGGTTCATATGTTGAAATCCTAACCCCCAATGTGATGTTTTAGGAGGTAGAGACTTTGGGAGGTAAATAGTTCAGGAAAGTGGAGCCCTTGTGATGGGATTGGTGCCCTTATAAGAAGAGAAAGGAGAGAACTCGCTTTTTTCTCTCCACCTTGTGAGGATATATGGCCATCTGCAAACCAGGAAGCAGGCCCTCTCCAGACACGTGGTCTGCCGGCACCTTGACCTTGGCCTTCCCAGACTCCAGAACGGTGAGAAATGGACGCTTGCTGTTTAAGTCCCCCAGTCTATGGTAATTTGTCAGAACAGCCAGAACAGACTAAGACACAAAGATTTGGGTTCAAATCTGCTGTTCAACAGCTGGGTGACCTTAAGCAAGCTGTTTAACTTCTCTGTATCTTAGGGTATTTTTTCTTTTGACTCTAAAAACAGAGGCAGTGGTAACGCTAATCTCATACGGTTATTGTGATGACTAAATAGGATAATAATGCAGAGTTTAGCCTGTGCCTGGCATCTAATAAGGGCCCGTAAACATAGGAGTAATAGTAGCTGTTCTTTTCTTCTTTCTATATGAACACATTTGCTGTAGAGACAAGGCCACCTTGCCGTGTCCTTTCTAGGTTGAGGTCGGATGGTGGGAAGGCCAGCGTGGCTCTGAATCTCTGCAGCCAGGGCTTTAGGAACACCGTGATCCAAATGGGGGATTTCCCTGCCAGCGGGCGAATGCTCCTCCCTCCCATACAAAGTAGTCTTTCACGGATGATGAAACTCACACCTCCCACTCTTCCTGATAAGAATCTCTATTGCCCTGTTTTTTTAAGTTAACAATCCCATTTATATCTTCCGATGTGCCAGGAACTCTGCTGAGCAATTTACTGCGATTAACCAATTCAATCCTTACAACAACCCCATGACGCTGGTACTATTATCATCTCCATTTTTGGGTAAGAAACCAGGCTTAGAAAGTTAACTTGCCCAAAGTCACATGGCTGGTATGTAGTAGGACTGAGTTTAAAAAAAAATTGTGGTAAAACTTACCATTTGAACCGTTTTTACCTGTACAGTTTAGTGGCATTGAGTACATTCACAATGTTGTGCAACCATCACCACGATCCATTTCAAGAAGTTTTTCATCATCCCAAGAGTTGAGGTTTTGATGCTGAGTTTGTTCAACTTCTAATTTGTGAAAGGAGCTATTGTGTGGTGGTGAGGAGCAGAAATTCTCCCAGTGTTTAAATCTCAGTGCTGCCACTGATGAGTCATGAGCTCATGGGGACGTTACTTGTGCCTCCGCATCTTCCTCTATAAATGGGGAGGATGATAATTAATGGTGCCTATGTCATAGAGTGGTTAGAATATGAAATAACTTAATCTATATTAAATACTTAGAACTTACTTGGTAAATAGTAGGCACCCAATAAGCATTAGTTATTATTACTCCATACTACTAACAATAGGGTGCTATAGTAATAATGGGAGCGGAGCTGGAACATGAGAGCGTTAGGAAAGAAGTTGCAACGCTGAGAGAGCTTTGGACTACATAAAGTTTTATTCAAGCTGACTTCTTAAAGCTGGGCTTGTGGTGATATATCACTTCCTTACACACATTGATGGAGATTCAGTAGGTCACTAAAATCTCTGATGTTGAAAGGCATGTGATCTCTCTCATCACTAGATAACTGGGTAGCCCAAGCAGGCCGCTGATATCACATATGTACATCTCTACCTATCAAGCTGGCTCCCTGGCAGATGGAGAAGCTGGGATGAGCTGCAGAATGCAAGCCTGTAGAGGCAACATCCTCAAATCCCTCTTGTCCTCTGGACTCCAGGCCAGGAACGCAAGACTCATGATTCCGCTCCGCCTGCCTCCTCCTTTCACGGTGTCATGGAAGAATTTTCGGAAGATGTTAAAATCCCGTACAAATACACAATGAGCATGCATCAAAGTTTTATTTAACTCCTTTATGAGAGAACCAGCAGGATGGCAAAGCTGGCCTCAGACAGGATATGAGAAACTGATATATAAAATACAGTGCTCTTATAATAAAAGGATGCTAGAATTAGATTGCTAAGTTAGATACAAAACTACAAAGCTGGCTAATGTTCTACAGAGCAATACACTCATAATCTTTGGGTCTATATTCTTTGCTGATCAGAAATCATCTGCATCTCTACTGGACAAAGACGATTTGCACCCTATAAGTTTTCTCCAAATTAATATCTACTCTTACAGACCTGGGTCCCTAGGCAATATATAAGTTGTAAGTCAAGGGAAGTCACATTTCCTTAGAGAGTTGGGTGGTCCTGAGGTGGGCTCTGGCATGATACTAAAAAGACCATAGGTATCTTTTTGCCTTATTCCCGAGTTTTGGGCGATTTTTTCATAACAATAACCACGGTACAGATTGCTCAGCAATCAGAAATTCTTTTCCGCCAAGCCTAGAAAAGGCCTCAGACACTTTTTCTGCACTGAGCTCCACATAGCCGCTACTAGTTGATGAGAACTGATGCAAGAGAGGAAACTGATTTGCCATCCAGCCCTTGGTGTTGACGGTGGCTTGGTTTAGAAGTTCTGGACAGCTTCTCCCACGGCAGGCTGATACTGTTCCAACGATTCAGTCAGAGCTCTGGCTTAGCCATGAGGAAAGACCTAAAGAAACATTCTCTCTCGCTGCAGGAAGGTGAGAGGTCAAAGAAGGTGGGAGGTCAAGGGAAGCTATTTTTTTTCCATTCTGGATGATATTCACTTGCTCTTCCTAAGTCTGGATTTCATAGACAAGCTACATGACTTCAGAGCCCTTGGTCTCACACTGATGATGGGTTGTTTTGATTGTATTACGTGTAGAGAGTTGTGTGTTAAATGGGTGAGGACCTTGGAAGGGGCTGGGTGACTTGTTCTTAGTTACATTGGGTGCTGTTAACGACCTTAAAGAGTGGTCCACCCATCCAGTAAATGGACCTGTTGTAATCCGAGAAATGGGAAGATTATGACCCAGGAGGAGAGGCAATTATCCTTCATTCATTCCAAGGCATCCATTGGCGCCTATTATGTGTCAAGCTGTATCGAAGTCCACTGGAAGCTGTTGGAGAGTCTCTGCCCTAAAAGGATCATGAGACCTCTGGTACTACTCTGTAACAAGTTTCCTAAGTGAGCTATACAAATGCCTACGTGCCTCTTCCAGTAAAGGCACGTCCATCTGCAGTAAGACAAAAGACTTAAGCAATGTCAGTGTTCTTTGTTGAAATGTTCTTGTAATTGTGCAGTGTTTAAATTGTCAACAAAATTTCCTGCTTGAAAATTACACTTGACTTTTACATTTCTATGCAAAGTTGGGAAAAAGTTGATCAATGTTTCAAGTAAAGTAAAGGAACACTAATTCAGTGTCATCACTGGTCTTTCATTTCTGTCCAAAGTGAAATGATAAGAGGGGACAGAACGTTCTCCTCTTAGGACAGCTGTGAATGGCCAGTTGGAGAAAAGCCTAAGCAAAGCACAGGGCAGCAGAGCCTAGAAGCTGAGCGCGTAGCGCCTGGCATTGTGATTTGTAGGCAAAAAGTGGAACATGTGACCCCTCTCTATGTCTTGGTGTTTTGTAACTTCTGCTTCCTTGTTTCTTAAGAGGGAAATTCTTGCCTTGTTGAGAGGTGGGAGACAATCCCACTTTGGAAGACGATGAAGCAAGAGTGGTGAGTGAGACGCTGTGGGAGGTGGGAGTGGGTCCAAAATAAAGAAGACAGTGCCTGCCCTTCCAGAACTCACTGTGTAGTAGCCAAGAATATACCAAGACTTCCTTCAGACTCCTGAAGTGGGTCTCCACACAGACCTTCAAAAGGAGAGATACACACCATTGCAAATACTAGTCAGAAGTAAGTCAGATTAGCTGTATGGTGCCAACGTAGACTCTAAGGGCATTTCGTATATTACACATCCTGTACACCCCAACCGGAGCCCGCATGTTTCTGTTCTGTGACTCTTGGCCACTCCGCCTTCTTTGACCTGCCCTAGGGATCCAAATGCCACACCAGATCATGGACGTCCTCTTTGCCTACCCAGCCCACACTGTTAAAAGGAGGGAGTCCTGCTTCAACCCCAAACCTTATGTTTTCTCTCACCCACAGCGTTACTGACTCCTTCTCCCACGCAGCAGGTTTTTCCTGAGCTCCCACCTTGTGCCAGATATGGTGCAAGGCACTGGGGCACATCTGGAAACAAGAGAGGTGGCTTCCTGTTCTCCTGGGAATTGACAGAATGAATGGGAAGACAAGCATGCAGCAACTGAATAAATAAATAGTTTGATGTAAACGCGCGATCAGGGCTGTTAAGTTTGAGTGTCCTTGGAACTGTCTTCGCCCATCACAATGGGTGTCTGATTTTAGCTGTTTCACCAGGGCTCCGACCACCAAACCACCCACCTGGCTCTTGTGAAAAGAAGCCAATGAAGGATGAAACCCTTGACAACAGGCCCCAGGAGGTGTAAGAAGGATGGCAGCTCTCCCCTGAACAACTGCTTGACCTTCCAGGGGACGCAAGTCCACTTTAACTCAGATGTCTGTTGCTCCTAGACTCTTAAGAAGTAACTCTAATCCCCAACCAACACCTGCAAGGGACACATGGTTCTGCCTGGGCCTGTTCATAAAGTCAGCCTCAATGTAGGGACTCAGCACCCGGGTCTGCAGGCCCTGAGTCACAAGAAGGAGCCTGTGTTCTGGTCTGAGGTGACAAGCTGCAGTTTGATCTGGGAATTGGTTTTGAAACATCTGGGCGCAGGCCAGGTGACAGAGGCCCAAGAGGGAGTGGGGGCATCTCTGCCAAAGCTGAGTGGATGGATGGAATTTGCCGGGCACGGGCTGTTGCTGATTTTACATCATTTAGCTCACTGCACCTCAGATAGTGGGCCTCACTGAAAACTGCTCATACCTTTAGGCTGACTTTTTTCGGACCTACTCAGGAAGCCTATAAAACAGGGCTACCTTGCCCTGGCCTTTTAGGGACCTGAGCACTCTGAATGCTGCAGGACTCCTGAATCCAGCCAAAGCCAGCTTCCCTTCCTCTCTTGCCCAGGCTTAAGTTTCAGGGTACATGCCAGCTTCTATGCCAACTTTTACAAATTAGTAAACAATTTTACTAGACAGACACAGTCCCAAGGATGAATGGCTTGGGAAGGGGACTGCAGGCTGGATTTCAGGCCCCTCTTACTGCCTTTGTAGGGTATATTGGGAAATGCACAACCCGTGCAACTGCACGAGTCAGCCTTGCCAAGCTCTAAGATCTCCAAGGACAGTTTCTGTCAACCCCTCCTTACAATGCATCCTACAAAGCCTGACTTAGCATCAGACCACGGGGATGACCAAGTAGCAACTGGAGGAGAAAAGGTAGTTACCTTTGATTCTACCTCCCTGCCCCTTCTGTTCTAGGGGCATCAGAAATGATTTGGGATCCTGAGCAGCAATTTATTAAGTGCTAAATAAGGACACCGACTCTGATAGGACACCCAGAAAGCAGGGCAAGTTTGAAGTCTGAAAGTCCAAACTAAAAAGTGGGAGTGGTTACCGTTACTTCTTACCTTGCTATCCTCAATATGTTGCAGCAGGCAGCCAGGCAAGCATTTCTACTGGAAGAAAACAGTGAGACTGGGATTGGAAGGCAAGGAGATGATGGTGGAGCAAGGAGCTAGAGGTGGTTGGAAGGAATGGGGCAAACATCTAGGGAAGGAGCTCAACAAGGAAAGAGGAGTGCGTGAGCGTGGGGGGGAGGCTGGCTGTAGAGGGGGATGGGGAATCTTGGCTGGATAACTCTTTACCTTTTTGAGGTTGAAGTCAGTACAGTCCAGAATCCTGAAGGTGCTGACGGTCTAGAGGGGTTGTGGAGAACCTGTCTGAGGAGACAACAGTTAGGCTGAGAACAAAGGTTGGGGAGGAATTAGACATAATCGTCTAATAGACATTTTAAAAGTTGAGTATTGTTTTATGTACAATAAACACCCTCACCCCTCCCACCCCGCACACAACTTAAGGATATGGCTCAATGAGTTTTGAGACATGAATATACTGTGTAGCTCCCCCTGGTGGGCGTGGGGATCCAGGTTCACTTTTTTCCATACAGATATCCATTTGTTCCTGTACCATTTGTTGAAAAGACTTCACCTTCTCCACTGAATTGCTGTGATGCCTTTGTAAAAAACTTACTGACCATATAGTTAGGGGTCGATTTCTGGACTCTCTTCTATTCCATTGGTCTATTTGTCTATCCAATGCCAAGGCCACATGTTTTTTGTTTATTTCTTTTTTTCTCTTTTTCTTTCTTTTATTGGATAAGTTTTCTTTGACCTCCTGTTTTTAACTTGACCGTATTCTATTTCAATTCCTTTGATGGTTACTAAAAATTTTAACATGTCTACTTAATGTTGTATCTTTAAAAATAATATGTACATAAATTTGCATTTTTAGTCTCCTCTTGAATAAGATGAGGACCTTACCACAATTTAACTTCCTTCAAAATGCTCCCTTCCCATCTTGCATGTTATTTTTTTCTGGTGTTATTTTTTAAACCAGATAATTGACTATTTACAATCAATGCATAAGTAAATTTTCTAAATAATTACACAATTTGTAATCAATGCATATTTAAATTTTCCAATCAATTTTTGCTAAGCTCTCTCCTCACTAATTCTTCTTGCATGGCACAACTTTGTCTTTATTTTCCTAAATCTGTTCTTTTATTTTTTTATTTTTTTTTGCTGAGGAAGATTCGCCCTCAGCTAACATCTGTGCCAGTCTTCCTCTATTTTGTATGTGAGTCACCACCACAGCATGACCACTGACAAGTGTTGTAGGTCCACCTGGGAACCAGACCCAGGCTGTAGAAGCAATGCTTGCCAAACTTAACTGCTAGGCCACAGGGTGGGCCCCTAAGTCCATTCTTTAATACTTCTTTCAGGGATGCTCTGTGAAGAGTAATAGCTCTTGACCTCTGGGTTTGTGAAAAGAAATTTCAACCCAGAATTCTATACTCAAATGAACTGTCATCAAGAGTGATTCCATTTCTAAACATCAGTTCAAGGTCTAGCTTCCAAAGGATTTATCTTGTCTAGATCCTCGCATGAACCACATGGGTTTTTGACTTTATTTTTTTTTAGAGTAGTTTTAGGTTCACAGCAATGTTGAGGGGAAAGTACAGAGATTTCCCATGTACCCCTAATCCCCACACATGCATCGCCACCCCCACTATCAACATCCCTCACCCAGCATACATTTGTTACAACTGACGAACCTACATTGACACATCATCATCACCCAAAGTCCACAGTTTGCCTGAGGGGTCATTCTTGGCATTCTACATTCTATAGGTTTGGACAAATGTATAATATGTATCCATCATTGTGGTACCATACACAGAGAGTTTTTACTGCTCTAAAAATCCCCTGTCCTCCATCTATTCATCCCTCTTCCCTCTCCTCTTAACCCCTGGAAACCACTGATCTTTTTACCGTCTCCATAGTTCTGCCTTTTCCAGAATGTCATATAGTTGGGATCGTATAATATATAGCCTTTTCAGATTGACTTCTCTCTCTTTAATATGCATTTAAGTTTCCTCCATGTCTTTTCATGGCTTGACAGCTCATTTCTTTTTAGTGCTGAATAGTATTCCATTGTCTGGACGTACCTCAGTTTATTTATCTGTTCATCTGCTGAAGGACATCTTGCTTGCTTCCAAGTTTTGGCGATTATGAATAAAGCTGCTGTAAACATCCGTGTGCAGGTTTTTATGTGGACATAAGTTTTCAGCTCCTTTGGGTAAATACTGAGGAGTGTGATTGCTGGATCATATGGTAAGAGTATGTTAAATTTTGTAAGAAACTGCCAAACTTCCAAAGTGGTGGCACTATTTTGCGTTCCCAGGCCACACAGTTTTGATTCCTGCGTAAGTAATAATGCTGTGACTAAGACGCCCTGGTGGCCACTGGAATGTTTCATTTCTTGTTTTTAGGTTTGGCTATATGTTTTTAAACTTGGGGAGTAGTCTGCATCTGTTTAATTCCCCGTCTCGAGCAGACATGTGTAGTCAGGAAAAGAACTACTCATGCAGAGAAAACAGCATGAGCATAAACCCTTCTTGATGAAAGTTTTGGAGAGAAGGACTGTGATTGCAGTGTCGTAAGGGAGAGAGACTCATAAGGTGAGATGCAAAGACAGGTCCAGGTCGCATAGGACCGGGGTAAGGAGTTTGGAATTTATTCCCAGTGGAATGGAAAACCATAGAAACATTTTAAGGAGAGAAGGGACATGATCAATTTCCAGATTTAAAAAGTAATTTGGCATTTATTGCTGGCTTTCCTGTTCTCTTTACTTATCCAGCTTCTGAGAGCTCCTGATTTTACTTTCATATACATATGTCTGTTTCCACAGCCTCCAAGCATTTACATTTTGAGAAGGCCTTCCACAATATAAATTAAAGCTTCCAACATTAGTCTGTAGAAAAGAAGGAATCGTGTCAAAGACCCGGCTTAACCCTGGATATAAATAGCATGACTCATAGGAAGCAAAAATGTAATTTACATTAGATTTGGCCAAGTTATTATTAAAATATATGGAGTAATTAAAATATATCAAGCAATTATTCAACAAATGCATTGCAAGAAAACAAGAGGGATGGAGTAGGGAACCTATAGATTAAAAGAGACTTAAAAGAAATATCAACCAGTCAGAGTGTAGAGACCTTATTTGGATCGCGATTTAAACAAACTCTAAAAACAAAGACATTTGTTAGATAATTGGCAAGTTGAACACTGATTGGATATTCTACGATATCAAGAAATTGTTAATTACTTTACATATGATAATAGTTATTTTAAAAGCCATTACCTTTTAGGCATATACACTAAAACATTTTCAGATGAAATGGTACGACGTTTGAGATTTGATTCAAAATAATATAGAGTGGGGTAAGTGGGTGGAAATATAGATGTATCGAGATGACTATAAATAGATAATTGTCGAAGCTGGAAAGTAGGTACATGGAAATTTATGATACTATTCTGTCTACTTTTGTATAGGTTTGAAATTTTCCTCAATAAAGATCTTTGAAAGAAATGAAAAGCAATTTGCAGTTTTTAAACATTCAGTAAGAAAACATGAATTTAATCAATACAGACTTTCCAGATAAAAATGTCTGTGATCCTTCCCTTTTCCAATGATTCTTTTCTTGATTATATGTATTAACTATCCATCCACCCATCCATCCATCCATGCTTTTATCTATCTATCTATCAATCTATCTATCTATCTATCTATCCATCCATTCACCTATCAATCATCTGTCTGTCTGTCTGCCTGCCCATCTGTCTAGCCTTACATTATCAATAACAATTGTTCAAATGTTTGGTTCAGAGTTGCTATCTTAATTTGAGCTCCCCAGAAGCATACCCTGAGATGAGGATTCGAGTATAAGCAGTTAATTTTCGAGGTCCAGGAAAACGTGGAGGGGAGTGAGGAGAAAGGAAAGCAGCCAATAAGCTGCCTTATCAAGCAAGTCAGCACTGAGGGTAACTGGAGCTAAATTCCTGGGAAAATTCTCTGATATAGTGTTACACACACACTTCTGAACAGTCCTCCTGAGTGGTGATGGGGTGTTTTGATACCAGCTCTGATCAGTGATTGGTTGAGGGCTGCTCCCAGGAGAAGTTAAGTCTCTGGCTCTTGCAGTGTGTTGTGCCCAGGCAGAACGCTATCCCACGAACTTGGGAAAAGGCTTTGGCACAGAGGTGTGGATCTTGGCAGATGGAGATGGAGCACACTGAATGGTCAGACCTAGGGGAGAAGGGCAGGGCTCCAACAGCATCTGTTATAGTCTTCCCCTTACATAACACAGACCTATTTGTGCTCCACATTAATTCCCTCCATCCTGTCACTGCTTCTTCAAGGTGGTGGCCAGTCACAATGTGAAAAATAAAAACTTATAATAGGAGGATTAGTGAGACAAATTACAGTCTCCACTGCTGAAGTTAGGTCTGATATTACAATGAATATTTATTATTTCCCTCCTTTACCACCTATTCTAGATTCCCCTCTCATTTGGCAGCACTTCCGGTGATCTAGGTTGCTTGTCCAGTGAGGTAACTTAGAGCTTCAGCTCTGGAAACAGGGAGTCTGGTTACCATGACCTCGTTAGGTGGTGGTTCATGCAAATTCCCATTTATTGTTCTCCCTGGATGTGGAGGTACCATGAGGAGCCCCAGTACCTGGAGTACCATACACCCTGCTCTCTTCCTCCACTATTTAGCATGGGATGTTCTCATGTTCTCATGGGATAATCCATGTGTGTTACTCCTGCTGGTATAATACTTCTTTCCTTTGCCTTCCGGTCCACAGGTGTGATGAGCCCGAAAAAATCGGCAGCTGTAAGTTTAGTTTTAGTGGAACCCTTACTGCGACCCCTGGTGGAAGTGTTCCCCCTGGGAACCAGACCTTCTAGCCCAGTAAAGCCTAAAGCTGAAGGACAGGAAGCACAAATTCTCCAAGCAGGTCATTGGAAGCGGTGGCGTGAAGGACCTCTCCTCTCCTTCTTTGACCCCTCCATTCCTGGATCTCTGATATTGGTTAGGTTCCCTAGAAGCCAAACCTGAGACAGGGGTTCCTGTGCAAACGATTTCTTGAGGGAGTGCTCTCAAGAGAATCCTGTAGGGGAGCGAGGAACCAGGATAGGGTGGGGAGAGAAGCTAGACAAAGATGGGTTTAGTAAGAATAAGTGGATCGATTCTGCAGGTTCAGAGCGTCTGAGGTAACTGCATTCCTTCCTGTCTTTAATTTTCCGATTATTCTTTAGCAAGAAAATATAGAGTGAGCTAGGCTGAGTTAGTTTCTTCGAACTAAGAGTGATTTAGCACAAATCAGAAGTTCTGAATGAAGACTGTACCAATTCTAACACTTTAAGTTGTAAATCAGCAGGTTCTCAAGTGCATGCATCCAGATGTCCCCACCCCACGCCCTCCTTATCAGGGCCCGACTTTGACCTAGGAGATTCACTGAGGTGGGGAGTTAAGCCTATTTACGTCATTCTCACAGTCAGGTCCTGGGCCCAATTTCCAGCACAACCTGCTATTCTTTTCAAAACAAAATCTATAGGATCTTGAAGCAGCCTAGTTGAAGTAGTTAAGATCAGGAATCCTGGGGTCAAAATATGTGAACTCATTTTCCAGTTCTGCTTCTCTCCCAGCTGTTTATTGCTGGATAAGAAACTGCCCAAACCTTCGAGCATACAAGAGTAAGATTGCAGTATTTCTCATGATCCTGTGGGTCAGATATTCAGATAGAGCATAGAAGGAGGGAGACTTCTGTTCCTCTTGATGGCTCCCTCTTCCCTTTCTTGCTTGTCTTTTTTCTTATTTATTTCTTTTATTCCCCCTTTCCTCCCTTCTTCCTTCCTTCCTTCCTCCCTTCTCTTCCCTTTCTTTATTCTTCTGTTTATTCTTCAGCAAGAAAGTAGAGAATTAGGCTACATTAGATTCTTTGAATTAAGAGTAATTTAGAATAAATTTGAATTTCTGTATGAAGATAGTACTAATTCTAACCGTTTAAATTTTAAATCAGTATGCTTCCAACCTACATAATTCACACTCAAGAGAAAGCTTTTCTTTGCTTTATAATTATTATTTCCTTTTGTATTTGAAATCACTGGAATCTACTTAAAGGTTTTTGTTTTGTTTTGTTTTGTTTTTTAAATCTCTAGATCTCTGACTATGTGTGAGGAGGAGTAAGTCAGGAAGACTTCAGGTTTTCCTCAATTTTACTCTCCAGTTGTTCTTTTTCAAACTTGGAAATTATCCAATATCTGATCTGAAAGTTGCTGTCTGCCAGTCGATGGGTGCTGGGGCGTGTTTTCAAGCCCTCTCCCATCTCCACTGTTAACATCTCAGGTGTCTCAACCTCTACCACCAGGATAGATTTCAGCCTCATTTTTAACCAATTAGGTTTCTGATTTCAGTGCTGGAGACCCTCCCATGCCAATGTCACATTGGCAAGGGATGATGGAAGCAACTTCAACCTTGTAAATTTGGCAATTTGGGATGGTAATTTCTAAAAAAACCTAGATGTCAGTTTCCCTAGAATCAAGGAGAAGAAGCCACACTCCACTGATGGACTCCTCTCTGGATGCCAGCCACAGAGATATTGCAGTCCTTGGCAGGAATCGTGTAGCAACCAATCCAACACTCTGGGATGAGTCCCTTTCCCTGAAATTTCTTTCTGAAAAGACTTATTCTCTGCTTTATCCCTCATTGCTGCTATGTCCTGGCTACTTCAGAAGAAAGGTTTCTAAGATTGAAAATAAAGCAAGGATATCCACTCTCACCACTTCCATTTAACACTGAACTGGAAGTCCTAACAAGTGCCATAAGGCAAGAAACAAAAAAAAGGCATACAGACTGGAAATGTATACATAAAATTACCTATTCACAGACAACATGACGATGTTCATAGAAAATTCCCAATAATCTCCAACAATAACAACAAAAGCAACCCACAAGAACTATTAAGTGAATTTAGCAAAATCACAGACCCAATATTGTTAAGATGTCAGTTCACCAAATTGACCTACAGATCCAATGCAATCTCAAAGAAATTCACAAAAGGCTTTGTAGAAATTGACAAGTTGACTCTGGAACTTACGGATAATTATAAAGGACCCAGAATAGCCAAAAAAATTTGAAAAGGAAGAATAAAGTTGGATTAATATACTGATGGATTTAAAGATTTCATATAAAGCTGCTAATATTAGTGTAAGAATAGACACATGGATAAATGGAACAGAACAGAGAATCTAGAAATAAGCCACATTAATATAGACAGTGCCAAGGATATTCAGTAGGGCAGAGGATAATCTTTTAACAAATGGTGCTGGAGGAATCGGACATCTGTATAAAAAAAAAGAATCTCTGCCCTTTGCTTATACCATAAACACAAATAAAAGCAAAATGAATTATAGACATAGACATAACAGTTAAAACTATACACTTTTAAGGAGAAAATCTTCATAACCTTGAGGTAGGCAAAGCTAAGACACAAAACACACCATCAAAGGAAAATCTAATAAATTGGGTTTCATCAAATTAAAACCTTCCGCTCTTTGAAAGACAGCACTGAGATTATGAAAAATAAAACCTAGAAAAATATATTGGAAATACATGTCTGACAAAGGACTTGTATCCAAAATATTTAAAGAATACTTGCTACTCTACAAGAAGACAGACCATCAGATTTTAAAAATGGGCAAGATAGTTGAACAGACTGCACAATGGAGGACATGAACGCATGAGGAGATGTTGAATGGTACTGTTCACCTGGGAAATAAAAATTATAAGGTACCACTATACACCCATTGGAATAGCTCATAGCAAAAACACTGACAATATCAGGTCCTGATGAGGATGAGGAGCAAATGTAACTCTCCTATGTTGAATATGGGAGTGTAAAACGGCATACTCTGGAAAAGTTTGTTTCTTATAAAAAGAAGCACACACTGTAAGATCCCACAATTGCACTTCTAGGTATTAATCCAGGATAAATGAAAATATATTTCACAAACGCTTATACACAAATGTTTATAACATTTTTATTCATGATAGAATAAAACTGGAGACAGTCACAAGACCCTTAACACATGAAAGGATAAAACAAATTTTGGTGTGGTCATAGGATGGAATATTAATGAGCAATAAAAAGAATCACACTGCTGAAACATGCAACAACTTGAATACACATCAAAACATTACGCTAAGAAAAAGAAACTGAGCACAAAAAATACATACCGTAAGATTCTATTCATATGAAATTTTAGAACAGGTAAAACTATTAGAAGGTGACAGAAGCAGATCAACGGTTGCCGAAGATAGGAGGTCAGGAATTGACTACAGAGAGGCAGGAGGGAACTTCTTGGGTGGATGGAAACATTCTACGTCTCGATTGTGGTAATGGTCATCCCAGGTGAACACATTTGTTAAAAATGGCTGCAGGGGATCAAGTGGCACAAACTTGCATTTATAAAATAAAGAAGTCATGGGGATGTAACGTTCAGCATGGTGACTATAGTCAATAACATTGTATTGCACATTTGAAGTTGCTAAGAGAGTTTTCATCAGAAGAAAGAAAAATGTTTGTAACTTTGTATGGTGATAGATGGTAACTAGGCTTACTGGGGTGATCATTTCTTAATGTATACAAATATTGAATCATTATGTTGTATACCTGAAACTAATATAATGTTATGTCAATTATACTTCAATTAAAAAACTTATCAAACCATAGACTTAAAATGGGTGCATCTTATCGTATGTAAATTATATCTCAATGCTGATTAAAAGCAACAATTCATTTTACTAGTTGACAAGATAAAAGAAACCTATAAAGTGAAGATTTGGTGCTGACCTTTGAAGAGTTACTTTTAACATCTTCAGCTTGAAGCTCATCTCTTCCCTGGCCCCTTCTCAGGGAAGTTCAGTGAAGAAAGAGCTCTCTTTTTTTCCTCCTCCCTTTCTAGCCTTTTTAAGAATGAAAGTATTCTTGATCAAGGAAATGAAAAATGAGTTTATATTCAATTTTTTTATATTCAGAGTTGGTTTAACATGAATTAGAATTTTTGGAATAAGACAGTATTAATTCTAACATTTTTAAGTATTAAAGCCAATAAGCTTCCAACATGCATAATTCACATTCATGAGAGAGTTTTTCTTAGCTTATGAATTACTACTTCCTCTCACCTTTGAAATCACCAGGATCTATTTAGTAGCTTTCTTGTTTTTGTAATCTTTTTATCTATGAGGAGAATTCAGCTCAGGGAGATTCAGGCATTTCTTAGTTTTGCTCTTTTGCTCCCACGCACAAACATTGAAAGACCAAATTTCTTTTTTTTTAAAAATATTTTTTGTGAGGAAGATTGGCCCTGAGCTAACATCTGTTGCCAATCTTCCTCCCTTTTTTTCTCCCCAGAGCACCCAGTGCATAGTTATATATCCTAGTTGTTTGTCTTTCTGGTTCTTCTATGTGGGACTCTGCCTCAGCATGGCTTGACGACCGGTGCTAGGTCCGTGCCCAGGATCCAAACCAGCAAACTCTGGGCTGCCAAAGTGGAGCACATGAACTTAACCACCACGTCAGGCTGGCCTCCCCAAATTTCTGATTTGAAAATTGCTGACTGCCAATCCCTCTGCCATCACCCCAGCTGTCGCTGCCTCAACATGAAGATGGATGGTTTTTCAGCCTCACTTTTTTTTACCAGTGAGGCCTCTAATGACCCAGTGATTTCCCCCTTGATTCCTGCTGGAGTACCTTCTGCCACTTTTTCCAGAGATGATAGAAGCAACCACAGAATTGTACATTTGGCCATTTTGGATTATAATTTCTCAAAATCTAGATGCCAATTTTCCCAGAATCAAGGAGATAGAGGCCATACTTCTTCTCCTGAAATCAGCTACAACGTTACCACGGCACACTGTGTGAGGATGGGCCAGCCAGCAACCTAACATTCTGGGATTATTTTCTTCCCTTGAAAATTCTCTCCAGCAATATCTGCACTGTGGTTTATCCCATATAGCTGATTTATCCCGGCAATTTAAGGAAGACATTTTTTTCCCCTCCAAACCTTGTCATCCAATTTACAGGGCCGGCGGTTCACTGGGATTCATACAAAGCTTCTCAAACTCACTAGTAGTCAGAGAAATGCAAATGAAAGTAACATTGAAATGCCACACCTTGCACACCTAAGATTGACAAACGTTTCATTTTTATTTATTTTTGTTTGTTTTATATTTATACGTTTATTTTTTTATTGCGGTAACATTGATTTATAACATCATATAAATTTCACGTGTACATCATCATATTTTGATCCTGTATAGATTACATTGTGTTCACCACCCAAAGACTGATTACCATCCATCACCACACACATGAGCCTGATCACTCCTTTTGCCCTCCTCCCTCCCCGCTTCCTCTCTGGTAACCACCAATCCAATCTCTGTCTCTATGTGATTGTTTGTTGTTGTTTTTATCTTTTACTTATGAGTGAGATCATACAGTATTTGACTTTCTCCCTCTGACTTATTTTGCTTAGTGTAATACCCTCAAGGTCCATCCATGTTTGATACTGACCCTAATATCAGTTTCCCCACATTAAACCTGGCATATATGGGGTTAAAACCAAAACGCTCTTTCCCTGCTTACTCTCTGGCTTCCTGGCTCCAGAATCCACTATCCTCCATGGAGACAGACACCGTCAAGGACAAGCACCTGGATTATCTCCTCCCTGAGAAGAGATACAGGCTGGTGGGAAAGCTCCTGACCAGCAAGGTCACAGGCTTCCTCCTCTATGCAAGTGTCTCAAGGCCAAAGACAGGCTGGTGGGAAAGCTCCGACCAGCAAGGCCATATGCTCTCCCCCCGACCTAAAACCCCAAATAAAAACCCTTTCTTTTAGCTTCGCAGGGAGTTTGGGATTTCAGCGTTAGCTGCCCTCTCTCCTTGCTCGGCACTGTGCAAAAATAAAATTCCTGCTTTCTTCCACCACACCTGGTGTCAGAGATTGGCTTGCTGCGCAACGGGTGAGCGAACTCACTTTGGGTTCGGTAACATGTTGTCACAAATGGCCGGATTTCATCGTTTCTTATGGCTGAGTAGCATTCCATTGTGTATATATATGACATCTTCTTTATCCATTCGTCCCTTGCTGGGTGCCTAGGTTGCTACCAAATCTTGGCTATTATGAATAATGCTGCAATGAACATAAGGGTGCATGTATCTTTATGCATTCGTGTTTTCATGTTCTTTGGAGGTATACCCAGCAGTGTAATAGCTGGATCGTATGGTAGTTCTAATCTTAATTTATTGAAGAATTTCGCTACTGTTTTCCATAGCGGCTGCACCAGTTTACACTCCCACCAGTGATGTATGAGAGTTCCCCTCTCTCCACCTCCTTTCCAACACTTTTTGCTTCCTGCCTTGTTAATTATAGCCATTCTGATTGGAGTGAGGTGATAGCTCATTGTAGTTTTGATTTGCCTTTCCCTGATAGTTAATGATGTTGAACATCCTTTCATGTGCCTGTTGGCCATCCGTATATCTTCTTTGGAGAAATATCTGTTCATATCTTTTGCCCATTTTTTAATTGTGTTGTTAATTCTTTTTTGTTGTTGAGATGTATGAATTTTTATGTATTTTGGATATTAACCTCTTATCAGATATATGAGTTACAAATATCTTCTCTCAATTGTTAGGTTGTTTTTTTGTTTTGTTGATGATTTCCTTTGCTGTGCAGCTTTTTAGTTTGATGTAATCCCATTTGTTTATTTTTTCTATTGTTTCCCTTGTCTGGTCAGACACGGTACTTGAAAATGTGCTGCTGGGACCAATGTTGAAGAGCCTACTGCCTATGTTTTCTTCTAGAAGTTTCATGGTTTCATGTCTTACATTCAAGTCTTTAATCTATTTTGAGTTAATTTTTGTGTATGGTGTAAGATAATGGTCTACTTTCATTCTTTTGCATGTGGCTGTGCAATTTTCCCAACACCATTTGTTGAAGAGACTTTCCTTTCTCCATTGTATGTTCTTGGCTCCCTTGTCAAAAATTAGCTGTCTGTAGATGTGTGGATTTATTTCTGGGCTTTCAGTTCTGTTCCATTGATCTGTGTGTCTGTTTTTGTGCCAGTACCATGCTGTTTTGGTTCCTATGGCTTTGTTGTATATTTTGAAATCAGGGAGTGTGATACCTCCAACTTTGTTCTTTTTTCTCAGGGTTCCTTTGGCTATTTGGGGTCTTTCGTTGTTCCATAGGATTCTTTGTTCTATTTCTGTGAAGAATGTCATTGGGATTCTGATTGGGATTGCACTGAGTCTATAGATTGCTTTAGGTAGCATGGACATTTAAACTATGTTAATTCTTCCAATCCAAGAGCATGGAATATCTTTTCATTTGTTTGTGTCTTCTTCAATTTCTCTCAACAATGTTTTATAGTTTTTAGCATGGAAATCTTTTGCCTCTTTGGTTAAGTTTGTTCCCAGGTATTTTATTATTTTTGTTGCAATTGTAAATGGGATTGTATTCTTAATTTCTCTTTCTTATACTTTCGTTGTTAGTGTACAGAAACACAACTGATTTTTGTATGTTGATTTTGTATCCTGCAACTTTACCATATTCATTTATTATTTCTAAAAGTTTTTTGGTGGATTCTTTTTTTTTTTTTTTTAAAGTGACCTTCATTTAGTCACATAAACTAATGATTTATTAGGATGGTTGTGGTTTGAAGATTTTTTATTTTTTTCCCTTTTTCTCCCCAAAGCCCCCCAGTACAGCGTTGTATATTCTTCGTTGTGGGTCCTTCTAGTTGTGGCATGTGGGACGCTGCCTCAGCATGGTCTGATGAGCAGTGCCATGTCCGCGCCCAGGATTCGAACCAACGAAACACTGGGCCGCCTGCAGCGGAGCGTGCGAACTTAACCACTCGGCCACGGGGCCAGCCCCTTTTGGTGGATTCTTTAGGGTTTTCTATATATAGTCATGACAAACATTTTAAAGTTGATGTTTCATTATATGTTACTGCATAACAAACCATCCCAAAGTTAATGACAATGCCCTTAAGATTCTTGGAATCTCTCTTATATGGGGAAGAGGATCTAAGAGACATGCCCTTAAATCTTTCCGGCATCTCAAAATCAGAAAATGGTCTTACAGCTGCATCTTTGACTTTGAGGATTTACCTCAAAATTTACCCTGAGACCAAATTTTATTGACAACACACCAGGTTTGGTTTTTGCATTTTCTTACTTTGAGAACCTTTTGCTTGCTAGAAAGACCACCCTGGGTCCTCAAATTTTCTCTAAATTCTGCTATAAAACTAAACAGTTCCTTCTGGAGTTCATCTCCCTATCTTGTATTTTACCATAGACAGCTGGAAGAAGCCATCTGTCCCTTTTAACACTCTACCTGGGAATTTCCTCAGCTAGCTCTTACCAGATGCGGTGGGCACTGGAGTTCATTTCTGGGAAGAAGCAGCCTCAGATGCCTTGCGCCATCCACTTGATGGAAGAGAGTAGAATCTGGTACCTGGATTAAACCAGAAGGGTCATAATTCTAACGTCCTGGGGAAAATACTGAAATTCTGCTCCATTACCCTCGAGCCTTGAACGACCGAAGACTTTGAGTTTGAGAGTATATGCCTGCAGACAGAATTATCTTGCAAAACAGTGAAGTATGCAAAATCTTTGGGGAGTCTAATATTTATAAAATTAATTCACAGAAGAGAGTTACTAAAAACATTTACGTGAGGTTAGGTAAATAGCAAAAACATTTTTCATTCAATTCACTATTATCTATTAAACGCCTACTTTCACAAAGCCCTGCGTGAGGAACGTGGGGCTGGAACCAGACAAAGAAGAGTGAGGCCTAATCCCTGCTTTCAAATTGGATAATATTTCAGAGAATATGACCTAAACGAATACGTGATGACATATGGTTATCTTCCAAGTGAGCACTCATCAAATAATTGCTTTTCCAATTTTTTTCTTACCATAGATTCTCACGGACAATCATTGTTAATATAGTTTCACTAATATTGAGAATACTCTATTTAGGAAATTAACCACTTGTGTCGAAAGCTAATTGTTAATGCAAATTTAACCCATATCATCTGGAAAAAAGTAAATTTACAAAAAAGGAAATATTAAAAACAATGCCAGTTTGTAAAACACAATTCTGAAAGATTCTGTTTGGAACAAATGAGGGTCTTATGGTGCTAGGTTATTTTATGCCTGTTTCCCAATTCGATTCTTCTGCTTTCCCCTACAGGGCGACATAACAGAAAGAGCATGGGCTTTGAGGTTAGCATATCTGGGTTCAAATTCTTGCTCTATCACTTAAATGCTGTGTAACATTGGGTAAGTCACTGAATGTCTCTGGACTTCAATTTCTTCGTGGGTAAAATGGAGACAATAAATTGTATCCCCAGCCCATAATTCAGTCCCCGGCTGAGTGTCAGAACTCAACATTTGTTAAACAAACAAATGAGTAATACCAGAAATATTCCTCCCACACGGCTGACATTTAATGACAGATCTTTGCTTGCCTGTCGCAGTGGTTACTCTTTCGGGGAAGATTCATCAGAACAGCTGCTACCACCTTGCTTTATTTTCATCATCAATGAAATTACGATTATCTGTTAAATTGAATTTTATGTCCACTAGCCAATGGTATTCAGTTTTCCTCCCAAAGATCTGGGACAGCAAAGGTTTCAATTGCCTGATTTGGTGGCCTTGTCTCTGCGTCACTAACTGCTTCCAGCACAGGCAGCTCCGCTAATGGCTTTCTTCTTCCATTTTCTTATCATAGAGGAAAATGACAAAGTCCCACCATCATCAGCTCCCTTCTTGATTAAATACCTGCTGGGTCACTGCTGGTCAAGTGTGGGTTTGTGCTTCACACTCCTGAGGTAGCTCCGGTTTTCTGTTACTGTGGACTCCAGAATCTGCTCTATGCTCTGAACTGCACACTTGTTCTTTATTATTCTCCATTTTTGGGTTGTTGCCATCCCGATGAGGTTAAATACGAATCTGAGGTGGGAGTAGAGAAGTGTGAGATTCAAGGAGAGAATCCATTTGGCATGGATGTTGTATGGGGTGAAGTCACCACCAGGGACAACGATCAGGGCAGAGATCAGAGAGGGGGACAGGAGTGTGAGAGCCTGCCGCGAGTGGAAGAAGCAGGGAGAGAAGTCACAGTCTGCCAGTATTTGTCAGTTTGTCATCTTGATTATCTGAATGGTCTTGTTTGATCCTGTTGTAATTTTGCAACAACACAGAGTTGCCCCAGCTACTCATGGGCGGTCAGGGTTTCCTCCCATCCAGAGAATGCTGATGGAAGAGATGTTAGCAAGAGATACCATCGGAATTAGATGTGCGTTAAGGAGAACAGGGCGACTTTGTACAAACGAGCCTTGGAACTCCTACTTTATAATGAGTATCTGAAACCCTGTGCATCTTTTTTCTGGGGCAAGTGAAAACACAGGGCCATATGGAAAACAAGAAAAATACGTTGGAAGGAAACTCTAGGATATAAAATTGAGCTGTTGGTTTGGAAAGTGGTATCCTCTCTGTGCAAATGATTTCTTTGTCCAAACAGAGCTAAACAGGGTCCATGTACGGGTTAATGACTTTCATAAAGGGAAAACCCCCCAGTTCTCCCCTTCTTATGTAGGGAAACACCCAATTCTTCCCTACTATGTATCTCCTTTACCTTCACAGAGAATACTTCACTTCTGATCACCAAATGTGGGAGGGTTTTCCCACACCACCAAGCAATTCTTGGACACCAGCAAAGTGTCCAAGAAGTCAACTAAATTCTGACACTGTTTACCTAGAGATAGCATCAGATTCCACAGGTTAAGGGCTCAGTCCTACAAAGACTACCCCCCTCACCTCCAAACCCACACATTTCAGAAACCAGTTGCAAGTCCAGATTACCACCTGTGCTTCTGACCAACCGGCTATATATCAGAGTTTCCAAGGACAACCTCCTCGGACTTCAGACGCCAGTCACAAGTCCAGGCTATTACCTGATTTTCTGACCGACTGGCAATAAATCAGAGGTTCCCTTGACTCCTTTCTCAGTTTTGATTTGTCTGCTAGAGCAGCTCACAGAATGTAAGGAAACACGTTTTGCAGCTTATTAAAGGATATGATAAAGGATACAGATGATCACCTAGATGGAAGAGATGCATAGGGCAAGGTACGTGGGCAAGGGCGCACAGCTTCCATGCTCTGTCCGGGCACGCCACTCTCCCAGCACCTCCACGTGTCCACCAGCCTGGAAGCTCTCCGAGTCTCATATTTTTGGGATTTTATGGAGGCCTCATCACGTAGGCATGCTTGGTCATTAAATCCATCTTCAACCCTTCTCCCTCCTCAGGAGAATGGGAGTTGGGGCTGAAAATTCTAAGCTTCTATTCATGGCTTGGTCTTTCTGGTGAGCAGCCCTCATTCAGGAGCCATCCCGGAACCCACTGAAAGTCACCTCATTAGAACAAAGACACTTCTATCACCCAGGTAATTACAAGGCTTTCAGGAGTGTCAGCAACAGAGGTCAAAGGCCAATATTAGGACAAGAGATGCTCCTCGTGTTCTTATCACTTAGGAAAGTACAAGAGTTTTAGGAGTTCAGTGCCACGAACTTGGGACAGAGACCAATATATATTTTCTATTATTTCACAACTTTCATAATGATTAAAATTAGGGCCAGCCCCATGGCCTAGTGGTGAAGTGTATGCAGCGCACTCTGCTTCAGCAGCCTGGGTTTGGTTCCCACCCGTCAGTGGCCATGCTGTGGCAACGACCCACATACAAAATAGAGGAAGATTGGCACAGATGATAGCACAGGGCGAATTTTCCTCAGCAAAAAGATAAAAAATAAAATTAAAATTAGAACTTGCTGTGTAGTGAGAAGCTTATAGCTCTGTAGGAACGTACAGAGCCACCAAATATTTTATTAAATTGCTTATGTAAGGATATTCCTGCAGGGGGAAGGCAGGTCAGACTACAGAGTTTCCTTAAGAAGCTGCCAACACACCTTGGACTCAAATGATAAGGCTCCTGCACATTCTCTGAGGCCAGGATTGGGAAAATTGCAGAGTGTTTCAGCAGGCAAGTGGGGAAACTGATGTCTTCATATAACATACATTCAAAAGTGGAAGTTCTCTAGGGGTTTTTCTGAAACTACTATTAGAGCTATAACTTCTCTCCCTCCCTAAATAGCCCACTTTAAAAAGTTCATCAGCCAAGGTGAATGTCAGTGAATGAATGGTTGTGTATCTGTGAATGAAATGATGATTATCTGTTAAATTGAATTTTATACCCGTTAGCCAATATTCAGTTTTCCTCCTCAGGATCTGGGATGGCAAAGGTTTTAATTGCCTGATTTGGTGGCCTTGTCTCTGTGTCACTAACTGCTGAAGTGTCTGCCTCCAGCACAGGTAGCTGCACTAATGGCTGGAGCCACAAACATCTCTGATCCCACTGGTGGCATCTTCTTAACCTGAATGCACATTTCCACAGAGACGTGATCAAATAGCTGCATTTTATAGTATGATTAGAAAGAAACTTGAGCACTGAGTATGCAAACGGACAATGGCCAGATCATATACAAGAATAGGACTTCTGACCCATAACCAGCATCAACCTGCCCAAGAAACCAACCCTTTCACTCCAATAAACAAGTTGGGAAGCTAGCCTGCCATGTCAGACTTTCAGGAAGCCAGAGGTTATCTCTAGTGACAATCCAGGAAACTGAACAGTAACTTCTGTAACAATGGGCCCCAAATGGTCAGGACTTAATAAAGCTTCCCTAATTTTTGTCCCCAATTCCAACTTAGGACCAACCACAGAAGGTCAAACATGTACCCCCAACCAAGCCCATAGGATATTGGCCACCTATGCCTTCCCCAGGACAAAGCCCCCCATCAAGCCGTACCTGAAGCCATCCTTTCTTCCACTCTGAAGCTTTCCCTGCCTCTGCCTGCCTTTGAGTCTTTGCCAAAACACAAGTGATGGTGGCTGACTCCCTTGCTATGTAGCCACTACAGAATAAACAGTCCTGTCTCCTCCTTTGGTTGGTCTTTATTTCCACAGCAATGTGGTTTAAACCAGCTTTGCAGGCCCATTAGTTTCCGAATCATCCAACCATCATTCATTCATTCATTTATCCATTCATTGAAGAAACATATAAAAGCTTTAACATGAGCCACATTTCCTTGCCAGGTGCAGGGGAAAATGAAAAAACACACGATATAGTCCCTACCCTCGAGGATGGTAGCTTGACAACTAAGGAGAATAACGTGAATGACCCAGCAACCAAGCTGATGGGCATTAGTGTGCTGGGGTAGCATCTTCCAAAAGGTGATATGCTAACTACTGGTGACATGGGATAACTTCCAGGAAATTATAAATGGCTGAACATTTTTACTTTAATAGTTGTAAACTTGAATGCAGATTAGAAAAAGATGCATTTTAAGTCCACCAAATCCATGATTTCACACATATTACTGCTTTACAGGGAGTCTGTATCAGTCAAAATTTAGTCAGGAGATAAAAGCCACCCTTACTTTAACAGGGGAAATTCAATATAAAGAATTGTTAATTGGGCATTAAAGGCAATTACAGAAGGGCAAAAAGGGAATACTCAAGGTATCATGCAGGAAGCTGCCACTCTTAAGGAAGAGGTTAAAATTGTTCAATTCTAGAAACCCGGAGGGGCCCTGGAGGGCTGAAACTCAAGACCTCTGGCGAGAAGTTGCTGCTTAGTTAAAACCAGTGTCTTCGAGCTGAGTGGGGGGCCTGTGGGCCAGGGTGCTAGGCAGACGTTTGAAGAGGGAGCCCCAAATGGTAGCAATGACTGTTACTGAACACCAGCCTCTGCTGGGGTGAAGAGGTGTTTCAGGGGTGACAAAGAAATAGGAAGCAGGCAGAAAGGACCAAACCCCTCCTTCCTCCTCTAGCCCTGCCATCTCCCTCTGGGCCTCTGAGGGCAGATCCTAATAAGCAGCCAGCTTGCAGAGGACAAATGGGGTTTGCTGAGTGCCAGCCCAGCACCAAATGCTGAGTATAGAAGGGTGTTTGAATCTGAGAAACAATAGCTTAATATCTGCTACAGTCTGCTCCTTGGGCCATTCAGGACACCCCCAAAACCTCCCGCTTCTAAACTTCCCACAAGAAAAATAACTCTTTATTTCTACTTAAATTGCAAACACGCTTTGTACAAAAGATTTTCTCTCTTTCTCCAAAACAAGACTAAATTCCCAGGAAACATTGTATCCGTTTGTGGGAGACAGTCACCCTATTCATCTCATCTCCTGACAAGATGTTAATTGTATCTAGAATTTAGTCACAGACCTATCTGAATACTCTGTTATCTCAAGACTATTTAGCAAATTTAACCCTCTAAAAAAGGTATTAAATAGTAACAGGAAGAAGGAGAGGGCAGAAAGTAGTATGCACACACACACACCCCAAGGAGGAAAATATACCTAACTGCTCAGTAACTTGTTTCTGTAATTGGTCACAAGGCTGTAGTTAATAAACTCCATTCTTCCTCTACACATTCCATGTTTCCTCTTCCCTCAGCCAGCATCTCAGCTGCCCAGGGTTTATACCTGGCAGGACGGCCCAAAACTTCGTTGCCTAAAGGGTCAAATCATTTTCACTTCCTTGATGTTATAGATTTCAATTAAAATTTATCATTGGACATGGAAATGCTAAAAAATGCCCTGACTGCCCTGGGTTCCAGATACCCTTCTCCATCACCCACTGTGTAGGAACAACACAAATGCGCCTTTGTTCCCAAGATCACATGCACCAGCCAGGAGAGTAAACTCCTTCTTTGTGGGTTGGTTTAGTGGTAATACGCCCAGATTGTTTTAATTTCTGCCTTAATGGAACCATTGTTGTGTTCCCTGGTGGGAGCACTTCTTCCTCGGGAACCCAGACCTCCAAACAGAGCTCAAAATTGAAGGATAGGAAGCAAAACTTCTGGGAGTGGGTTACTGGGTTTAACAGTGAGAGGAACCACACTATATCTACCTCTGCTTGATTTCAGACCATACATTCTGACTACGAAAGCAACAGCCCCATTGAATGGGCACTGATTCAAAGCATAAATTTCATTTTGTAAGACGGAGTGTTATACCCCATCTAGGGCCATAACTGCGAATTCAGTAGACCATTCTACCATTCGATTATGCCTGTTGCTCCTGGGTGATGGGGTAAGTGCTAAGATCAGTGAATTCCAGAGACATAAGCCCATTGCCCCACTACTTCTGTGAAATGGGCTTGTCTGTTGGAAGAAATGCTGTGCGGAATATCATGAGAGTGATTAACACTCCGTGAATCCATGGATTGTGGTGCTGCTAAAGCACTGGGAAGAACTTCCAGCTTCTGCCCCAGAACGTAGAGCTGGAAGAGGTTGCTTTCACTTTTACAATGAAAAAGAGCCAGGTTAACATCAAATTCACGACTTTTTTTGTAACCACGAGAGAGCTAAGGTCACAAAGCAATCGAAATCTAAGGAGATTGAGAGAGAGGAGACATACATCTCATTTAGTGGCTAGGAACAAAATCAAATGAAATCAGTATTTCTTAGTTCTAGGTACGTATCTCCAGACAGACAGACACACACATACACACTTAACTCTAAGTGCTTCTGTACTTAGTAGTTAGAATAAGGTTCATCAGACTAGGGGATGGGCTGGTTGGTGTGAATTCTATTGAGGTGTACTATAAGAAATTAATAATTGTTTTTGCACACAAAAGGTAATTTCTCATGGTTCAACCTAATACATCACCATATTCTCAATTAATGGCTGGTTTTTAAAAGTTACGACTTGGGGCCGGCCCCGTGGCCGAGTGGTTAAGTTCACGTGCTCCGCTGTGGTGGCCCAGGGTTCAGATCCTGGGCATGGACATGGCACCGCTCGTCAGGTCATGTTGAGGCGCTGTCCCACATGCCACAACTAGAAGGACCCACAACTAGGATATACAACTATGTACAGGGGGGTTTGGGGAGATAAAGCAGAAAAAAAAAAAAAAAGATTGGCAACAGCTGTTAGCTCAGGTGCCAATCTTTAAAAAAAAAAAGTTACTACTTGAATAAAAAGTTCCAATACTGAATTAGACTAAAATTATTATTTGAAAGTATAAGAGAACAGAGAAAGTACATGAAAACAGATATTTATTATAGAATAATTTTCTTTTTTTATTAATTAAAGGCTTTAAACAAAAAACCATAATTTCACAAACTGACAACGACTTGGTAGAATGCAAATACTTCAGGCTGGAGAGGCAGGGTTGTCCTTGATGGATTTACGTATAATCAATTCTCACAACATTTGATTCCAAAAAGTGTGCATGAATTGGCTTGACATGATTAATAATTTAAATATAAACATAAGGCAATTTAAACATTGGTATTATGAGTCAATTCAAGGTCAAAGACTGGAGAGCTATATTAAAAAAAAACCTGAGGTCAAAAAAAAATCTTTAGGAAACATGGACTATATTCCATGCACATCTGAAGGCCTAGGGCTAAACATCCGTTCGCGATGAACACCAGCAAAGGGGGCAGAGCAGCACCAACAGCTGCTCCACAAACCGCGTGTTTCCAAAATTATACGTTTCTTTACAAATAAACATTACAATATTAATAACTATGGAGAAACTATCAGAATGCGTTCCAAAATACGCTAACTTTCACAAGGCACCCCCGAGCTGTATCTTTAGGCATCCATTTCAGTCTTGGGGCTTTAAGAACATCTTCTTTGCTTTCATTGGTTTTATGTCTCCGTTTTCATCTTCTTCATAATTGGCACGGTCTCTTTTTTTGGCAAACTTTTTTCCAATTGTCCCCACCAGGGTCTCATATCTGTCAAGATGATATATAACACAAGTTTAATTTCAAATAAAAAAGGTAGGAATCAAGTCTTGTCAAGAACATCAAACTAAATACGCAACAAAAATAAGAAAAATCAAAACTATGATTAAAAGAAACTGCCTGATTTAAAAATTTACAAATTTCTCTACAAGTGATTAAATTCTTAACTGTTTTCTGTTTTTGCATTATCCTAAATAAACTGAGAGGTAAATTTTAAAATGTGTGTAAGAAGCAACACTGCAAATGAGCCCTCAACTGGCAGCCTGTGACAGGTGTAAACGCACCCCAGGTCACGTCAGAGAAAGCAGGTCATCGTCCTGCTGGGCGCTCCCTTTCCAGCTACTGCAGACCGTGGGGCAAGAGGAGCGCGCTCTGGGAGGCCAGCGAAGGCTGCGCCCAGGTTGTAACGCTGTTCCAAGTAACGGTTACCTTCTGGCCATTTCTTCATCCGACACATCGAGCTCCACAGTTTCATCTTCAACTTCCTCTGCTTTGTTCTTACCATTCATCTGAAGCATTAATTTCTGAAAAGTACATCAATGCTGACTATTAGGGCTGGAAAGGGCTCGTTAAAGGAACTAGTGTTAATGTATTTGAAGGCAGAGAAACAGAAGTCACCGAATCTACAGGACTAGCCAAAATTTCTAAGAGATTCTCTGTAATACTTTATTCCGCAGTGTGCTAACAGAAGTCAGCTCTGAATTAAAATAATAAGATAAAGCCCCATTAGTTAATACTTACTGTTAATGAATTAAAATTGCATTTTAGATGATAAATCTTATCAGTTACTTACATATAAAGCAGGCACACTGCCGACACACTCTAGAGAGGGGGCCAAAGAAAAAGCAAGCTTTCAGATTCCCTCTCAATTTCCCATCTTCGAGTCAAGTGGAAGTAGTACCACAGTTCAAAGTAATTTTACATGGACTTTTTGGTTGGGGGGACAGCAAATCACTGGATGGAAGAACTGGAAGCCTGGCCCCAGTATAATGAGAAGGGCCTGCCTCATCTTGAAACACAAAGGTGGATAACACATCTTGTCTGATGTCCACGTGTCATGGGTCTCCCCTCTGTCTATTTTTCTCACATTAACCTTTTCTTGACAGTTACCCTCTGACAGACTTTTTTTTTTTTAATGTATAATACCTTCTTTATAGCAAAATGGGATGAGGAAGGGAAAGCGGAAGAGAAACCAGTATCGACTAGCTTTTCCAATGTTTAAAGGACTGTACCACAGTTACAGAATATTTATTGAATAAACTCACTCCATGTAGGTGTCAAACACATACAATATAAAAAATGTATTCTAAGTACGTCCTGTTTATAATAAAGTAACTGCTGTCAAGTTGTTATCACTCTTTTCATAACCAGATATACTGAACTTTTCTCACATTTTAAGGCAGCTCAGATCTGCAAGCCAAACAGTTAAAAACTTTCTCCCAGGAGAATGTATTCAGTGTTACAGAGTGCCAGTGACTAAAGCTATCTTCTCATGAGTGCCCACATCAAATTCTGAGGGCCACATCAACTCCTTTTCCCACATACCAGACATACTTTGGAGTGCTTGCCTAGCCACAACCCCAGTCTCTGGGTGTCACACACTCACACTTGTTGCTTTTTTCTCCCACTTTACCCCAGTGCCCTCTTTCCTCTTTTCAATCTAAAGCTTTAATCAGGCCAAAGCGGGGAAAGTGTGTATTAAAAACAAACACTCTTAGTGTTGATTTTGTGTAAAGTAAATATAACATGTTAATTATCATACCCCCTCAAAAATGGGAAAAAAAAGAAAATCAACCTATAAGCTTTAAGTAAACTCTGTCAATTAGCTTGGTTAATGGTGGCTCTCTACAGGTATCTTTAGAGAACTGATTTTCAACCAGGGACACTTTTGCCCACCAGGGACCTTTGGCAATGTCTGGATATATTTTTTGTTATCACAGCTGAGGGGTGTGTGTGTGTGTGTGTGTGTATGTGTGTAAGAGCATACACACATGTGTGCACTATTGGTATCTAGCAGGTAGGAGGTAGAGGCCAGGGATGCCACTAAACATCCTACGATGCACAGGACAGCCCCACCACAAAGAATTATTGGGCTCCAAATGTCAATAGTGCCAGGGCTGAGAAACCCTGGCTTCAGTGATAGTTGCAAAACTAAGGCTTTACAACATAAACCTCTATTTGTTTGGTTAAGTACTTGATAGGATGGCTTTTAATACATCGGCCAGAGTTCTAATAAATATTTGTTAAATGAAGGTCTGAGCTTCTCTATAAACCTGAGGTAGGAAAATTCAAATGAATAGCTCAGTTATAAGGTAAATATTTACTTTTCAAACAAACTTTCCAGAGGATTCATTTAAAAATCTATTTACAAGCTTGGATTAAAACCTGTCCATTAAAAAGTCAAATTACTCAATTTTTAAGTAAAATTTTTCCATTAGAAAAGATACATTTATAGATGCCAGAAAACAATTTTTCATAATAGCATTATATGAATAAAATACTGATGTTCTTGTAAAAGACCCGAGATGAAATTCTAACACTTCCAGTGGCGCTGTCAGGGACGGTATACCGCTCTATTAAATTGTCTACTCAATTCTACCATAAAACTAGACTGCAGCGCCTGCAATTTCTTTAAATAGCTATGGCGATATTTCAAGACTTGTTATTTTCTACATAATAAGGAGAAATGGCACCTGGTGGGAAAAAACCTAAACCCAATTATTAGCAGAAAGAATTCAACTGGAAAAACTTTAAATTTGAAGCAATTATATTTAATACCTCAACCTCAGGATTGAATCCTCTGAATGACATTCTTCCATAGAGAAGATCTTCACACAGTGAGAAACTTTGCTCTTCTATTATGAAACTCCTAAATGGGAAAATAAACCTATATTAATAGCATGTCTACTTATAACAAAGCACAGCCAATAAAACTCAAGATTTCAAATGAAAAATGAATCTTAGGGTTATCAAATACAGCAAGATTTCTAACTCAGGGTTAGAAATAAAAACCGATTAATTTGGCCAGCAAAGGCATTAGGAGACAGGAGCTGCAGGCTGGAGGCACAGTCTCTTATAAACACTACATTTGATTTGCATCAATGCCTACATAATGTAGACCTAAAGTATTTATAATAAACCTGAATCTTCCAAACCTGAAGCAAAGTTCCTCTGACATTTACACGTCTGACCAAGTTCTTATTAAATTTTCATTAAATATCCAGAAATGACAGTCCTGGGCAGCTTTAAGCGAGTGTATTAGTCAGAGCGCTTAGCTATAAACAATAAAGACTGACCCTAGATGCCTTAGCAGAGAAGGAATTTACTGGAAGGATACCAGGTATCTCATAGAATCACTGGGAAAGCTGGATGAGCACAACTGGAAAATGGACAGGAACATGGGTGGTAGGGGGTCGACTCAAAACCAAAATCACGCTACAAAACTGTCCCAGGAAAAATGACGCTGCTGCTGACAGGGCTAAGCACTGGACACCGGACGGCACTGAGGAGGCCACTGTTGCCCTGGAAACAGGATGCAGGCGCAGATGTTTTGGTCTCCAAAAGGGATTCTCTTGAGTCACCAGTGCCTGACTCCAGTCCCAGGTAAGCATATCTGACTACAGTCTAGCCATCAACCGGAAGTATGCTAGGAAAGCAAATACTTGCCCTCTATGGCTTCTTTCGCAGAAAGTTGGCTCTGCTTCTTGTCAAGATTCACTCAGTCCTCCACTCACTCAGCCAACACTTACTAAACCCAACTGTGTACCAGGCACTGTTCTAAGAAGCTGAGGAGACAGCCACAAATAAGAGAGCCTCTGCTGTAAGAGATTACATTCTACAGAGTACTGCCAGATAATAAATAAAAGATTTATACTATGCCATGGATAAAAATGAAGCAGGTTATTCCACTCCTGGCCATCAGGGAGTAACTGGTACCAAACCAGCTCTCCTACTGCAATCAACTATAAAACAGGATGAATAGGAAGCAATTATTTTCAGACAATTAACAACTCAAAGTTTAGGGCTGTGATGCTGAGAAGAAAACCAAATGAAGTGAGCCCCATGAATGCTTGCCTTCTGACTGGAGAAATTTCTAGACTGTGGAGCAGGGAACAGGAGCCCAAACAGAGTCCAGTCTCACTGAACTGAAGAGACAAACTGAAGCTCAGGGCTACAGAGGTGGCTGAAATATACGGGTCCAGATAACAGAGCAAAGGAGATAAGCAAAGGAATTCTGGGAGCTGCATATTGGGTCCTCTTGAATCTCTGGCCAGATATTAGGCTGTACCTGTGAAGGGTGAGTCCACAGTGTCAAGGGAAGAAGAACGATTTTCCGGAGGAGAACAATTACCTGGTGCATTAGTTTCCTAGAGCTGCTGCAATAAATTACCACAAAATTGGTGGGTTAAAGCAACAGAAATTTATGTTCTCACAATTCTGGAAGCCTGAAATCAGTTTCACTGGAACAAAATCAAGGTGTAGGCAGGGCTGCACTCCCTCTGAAGGCTCTAGGAGAGAATTCAGTCCCTGCTTCTCCAGCCTCTGTTGACAGCAAGCATTCCTGGATTGTGATTGCATCACTCCAACTCTGCCTCCATGGACACGCTGCCTTCTCTGTGTGCATGGAACCTCTCTGCCTCCCTCTTATTTATTTATTTTATCTTCTGTGAGGAAGACTGGCCCTGAGCTAACATCTCTGCCCATCTTTCTCTACTTTATATGTGGGATGCCACCACAGTGTGGCTTGATGAGTGGTGTTAGGTCTGTGCCCGGGATCTGAACCTGCAAACCCCAGACTGCCGAAGTGGAGCATGTGAACTTACCTACTATGCCACACGGCTGGCCCTGCCTCCCTTTTACAAGGATATATGTGATTGCACCTAGGGCTCACTCAGATAATCCAGAATAATCTCCCCACCTAAAGACCCTTAACTTAATCACATCGGCAAAGTCAACTTGGGCATATAAGGTAACACTCACAGGCTCCAGGGACGGAGGTCTAGATATTATCTGGGGGACCATTTCCCAGCTTATCACACCTGGGAACGAAAATTTACCCTGGAACTGTATGTTGAACAAATATAAGACCTTGCACAGATGAGGGAAACGTCTGAGTTGTGTTTACAGGAGTAGAGAGACCAAGGTGAACACCCTGACAGTGAAGAGAAAGGTCACAACTTAAGAGTAAGGCTAATCTACTCCTAGAGAGAAGGCTTTAAAATCTACCCTAACAAAAATGGATCAAGCTGATTGGCATGTAAATTAAGTGCCTAATGGAACAAAATTCAACACTTTATTAAGGAAGACAACAAAATCCAGGTACTCAGCAATATAATATACATAACGTGTAGCACACAATAAAAAATTACTAGACATGTAAGGAAGCAAGAAAATGTGACCCATAAACAGGAACAAAACAAATCAATAGAAAGAGAGAGAGGACAGAATTAGTAGAAAAGGACTTTAAAACAAGCCATGCTGTGGTAGGCATCCCACATATAAAGTAGAGGAAGATGGGCACAGATGTTAGCTCAGGGTAAGTCTTCCTCAGAAAAAAGAGGAGGATTGGCAGCAGTTAGCTCAGGGATAATCTTCCTCAAAAAAAAAAAAAAAAAAAAATCAATGCAACAGAATGGAGCCCAGAAATAGATCTATACTAATATGACATAGTGATTTTTGACCAAAGCATCAAAATAATGCAATGACTGAAGAAAAATATTTTCAATAAACGGGACTGGGACAACCAGTTATCTATTAAAAAAATGAACTTTGATTCCTACCTCACACTATAGACAAAAAATCAGAGATAGATAAAAATGTAAAAGCTAAACTTACCAAAATTCTAGAAGAAAACACAGAGAATATATTTGTAACCTTGGTAGACAGAACCAAGAAAGAACTAACTATAAAAGAAAAAAAAATTAATGAAACAAAATTAATAAAAACTACTGCTCATCAAAAGACAACATTAAGACAATAAATAGGCAAGACTTGCACTGGGAGAAAATATTCACAATACATAAATCTAGCAAAGATTTGTATTAAGAATATAAAGAACTCCTATCTGTACAGAAGTATGTAATGTTTACCTCTAAAAACAAAAAAGAATCCTATATAAACACTGAATTCTATCTAGTTAATGATGTGCATGCTGAAGTGGTCAGGGATAGAACATACTGATAGATGTATAGAAGGGGGAATAAATATCTGATAGGAAATGTTAAAAAAAAAAGATAAAACCACCTCATTTTTGAAAATGGGCGAAAGATCTGAATAGGGATTTCAGAAAGGTAGATATGGAAATGGCCAATAAGAACACAAGAGTTCTTTAACATTATTGTCACCAGGAAAACGCAAATTAAAAACCATAATGAGACACTGTTAGAATGCTAGAATAGGTAAAATTAAAAAGATAACATAAAATATTGGCAGAACCACCAGAATGCTCACACTTCCTTAGTGAAAGTGTAAAATGGTTATAAGCACTTTGGAAACTGATCTGAAAGTTTCCTGTAAAGTTAAATATATGTCAATCAGATTCCACATTGCAGTTAACTTTTAAGAAACTACTACTTATTGAGTTTTGGAGTAGTACCAAAGAAGAATTATCCAAAAAAGCTACTACAATTTTCTTCCCTTTTCAACTACATCATCCGTGTGAGGGTAGATTTTCTTTATATACTTCAACCAAAACAACATGCTATAATAGGCTGAATGCAGAGTTAAGAGAATCCATCTGTCTTCTATTATGCCAGACATTAAAGAGATTTACAAAAACGTAAAACAAGACCACTCTTCTCCCAAATTTTTTTGTCTTGGCAAACAGTTACTCTTCATTCAAATGTGTTATTTATGCTAACATGTATGAATTTATTTTTTAAATGAGTATTTTAACTTTAACTTCTCATATAGTAAATATCAACATGATATAAACCATACAAACAAAAGCCCTTTAGTTCACTGGCCCTCTAGTCTAGCTAGTACCTCACTTCCTTCAGGATCACCTCTCCCTGAGGGAACCTAAATTCAGGCACACATTCTCCTGAACTTTTTGTACAGCCTTTTCCATAAATTTGGGATTCCCCCTTAACTGCTCAATCTTGTTTCCCGTAGAGTACAGCTCATAAAACCTCACCAATCCCCCAAGTAAATCACCTCCCTCAGGAAAGCACCACATAAGCTGTTAAACAATCGCTTAAGACAAAAGATGGACCCATAGGACAGCGACCCCTAGAGGCCAGGGGTGGATTCAGAGCAAAACAAGAGGCCTCTCAGAGGGCTTTCCCATAGGTTTCCACTGAACACAATTATTTTAACATTAATAAAAAAAGGAGCATAGGTGTTTTCTTATCTAAGTGCATGGTTTCAATAATTAGGAGAATTAATTACAGTTAGCAAATAAGTGAAATATTTCAGAATTTAACTGTAAACATTTCTATATTTTAATTTCTCCATTTCATTAATGAAGATCCATAATTTTAGAGCTAGAACACATCCAGGAAATTATCTAGTTTATCTATTTTTCCAGATGAGAAACTACTGCTCAGAAAAAAATAAACAGACTTGCCTAAAGCCACAAATGACATGCATGGCAAGACCGGGCAAAAACTCGCTGCTGGGCAACCATTCTCTACATGTCTTGCATTTCTGCATTTCTTATGAAAGAGGTACTAATTGCCCGCTTACTCTGGACTGTCTTTTCAAGGATATGTGTATAGTGAACGGCTTTGAGAGATGTAGCTATTATCTTCCTCTAGAGCAACGGGTAGACTTGCTTAAGGCCCAGTATAATAAACATAATATCTCCCTTGGGGCCAAGAGCAAGTGTGCTTGCAGTTCAATATCAAAGATTCAGGTGTCCTAAGCTCTGGACTTGTTAGCTGTGATGCAAACCTACTAGGGTCGTCACATTCAGGTGGGTCTCAACATGTCATCTCCTGTGGGGTATAGGGGACAAGGGGGAAATGATGCAAACGTGATGCTCATGCTGCTTGCTGTGCTCTAATAAAGTTCTTTGTCTCTGACTCAGGCGTCTTGTACCTTCCAGCAGCACCCATGAAACTGAAACTGTGCCAGGCTAACTTGTTAGTTTCTACATAGGGTACAATCTCAGATCTCATAGTTCGTGACATCCATCAGGCCACAATACACAAACACAAGAAGCACAGTAGCCAAAAATACTTTTTAAACAACATCCTATGGCAAAAGTAATTAAACTGGCTATATCACATACTCTATGCTGGGGCACATGCTTTGGAGAAAAACATGGTAACAACAGCAAAAACCTTTGAGCTGGTAAATTCATCCCTAGGAATTTATAGTAAGCATGTTACAGCAGGTCCCGTGGAAACAGACTCAGAGACACAGTTATGTACAGAAGTTTTAGTGGGCAGTCCTGTTTGGGAGATGCGCCTCTATGGCAATGAGGACAGCAGGCTTGGGCAGAGCGAGTTGACCTGCAGTGTGGCTACGCTAAGGCCTCGGCCCCTATGAGGAGCTCTGGAGTTAGGAAAGCCCTGCAGTTGTTCCAAGTTGAGGAAAGCAGCCAGACCCTCAGCCCCTACAAAGTGCAGTCACCAGCTATGGGTGTCCCCTAGGGGAGGTATGAACACTGAATAGCCCTGAGCATCATCACTGAATTATAGCCTGGCTGAATGGTAACCTCTAGACTTCCAAAGCATATACACAATTAAATCGCCAATTTCACAGATAGCAGTAACCTTCTGGAATAATTCAGATGACACTACCAAGGAAAGATTCACAAATACAAATGAGCAAAAAAAAACCAGCGGGTGAATTTCATAATATTCAAGTATAAGGAAATACATACACTCCTAACATTTATTGTGCTTTATGACTGGCATTGTGGCAATTGCTTCATATATATTATCTCATTTATTTCTCATAATGTGTGTGACAGGTGCTGTTATCATACTCAATATACAAATGACAAAAGACAGGTTAAGTAACTTGCCCAAGGTCACAAATAAGCAAGTGATAGATCTGAGTATCACGCTCAGGTCTGCCTTATCTCCAGAGCTCATAAAAGCTTAATTGACAAATCCATTCCACCGTCTCCCTATTTAGGGAGTTAAAACCCCACACCACAAGGACACAGCATTCATTTATGCTCCAGATCTACCTCAACCTGGCTCCCATCCTGTGGGATCACCTTGGGCTGCTGTGCTCTCAAATGAAGGCAGTGGCTCTTCTAAGATGCTGTCTCCAGATTCAGTAAGCACTCCCTCTGCTTGACCCCCCAGGCCTGGAGTGGAATTTACTCCCACTGCACAAGCCACCGAGCTCCTGCACTGTTCTTAGTGGCTTCCTTAGGCCCTGCCCACATGGTAGTCTCAGTTATACCCCCCTCAAATTACCCAATTTGACAGTGTCATCTCTTCTTGCCAACATCCTAAACTGACATTCATACCTATACATAAATAGGATGCTGAGTGACGGCAAAAGGTTATTACTTACTGTTATGGTCTGAATGTTTGTGTCCCCCGCGAATTCATATGTTGAAATCCTAACCCCCAAAGATGATGGTACTAGGTGAGGCCTTTGGGAGGTGCTTAACTCATGAATGGGATTAGTGCCTTATAAAAGAGACCCCACAGGGGCCAGTCCCGTGGCCGAGTGGTTAAGTTCGTGCGCTCTGCTTCAGCAGCCCAGGGTTTCGCCGGTTTCGATCCTGGGAGTGGACCCAGCATGGCTCATCAAGCCATGCTGAGCTGGCATCCCACATGAACAACTAGAAGGACCCACAACTAAAATACACAACTATGTACTGGGGGGGCTTTGTGGAGAAGTAAAAATAAAACCTAAAGAAAAAAGGAGCCCCTGCCCCCCCGCGATCCTTAGCCACTTCTACCAGGTAAGGACATAGCAAGAAGGGTCACCAGCTACAAAGAAGTGCTCAGGAAAAGGGCCATTTTGGAACCTCAGATTTCCAGCCTCCCTAACTGTGATAAATAAATTTCTGTTGTTTACAAGCTATGCAGTCCATGGTATTTTGCTATAGTGGCCTGAACAAACTGAGACATTTCTCTCCCTAGGAATGGAATCTAAAAGTCATTTTTCTGGGAATAATATGCTGTGTTGGGGGGTTAAAAAAAAAGAATACTAAAAACAAGTGCCCTGCCTTTCAATAAAAGTAACAAAATATCTGGACTACAAAACATCTGGACTACTTTGTGTAAGCTTAGTCAAGGCACAACTTAGTGCACTACTAGTAATGGTCCCTTCCTACATCACCCCACTCCCAGATACATACCATCTTCGGCATTATCTTCCCTTTCTCACTAAAATCTTGCTTCCTCTGAGAAGCAACAGAGATAACCAAGTACCTTCCTTCTATCCCTCCTGGTGGGGCACACTTCCATCTTTAGAGAAGGATATCTAACCTTCTAAAAAGGATCCAGAAGAGGTCAGCCAAATGAATGACGGAATATAACATGTTAAAAACAAAAATAAATTTTAAGGTACAGAAAGGAAAAACATCAATGTGCCTGAAGATAATAAGTGGCATCTTTAGTCATTTGACAAGGTTTAATGAACACTACCAGACCAGACGGCTTAAGGTAAGAAGAGCACCAAGGAGAAATGATAAACAACTTCTAGAAGAACTTGGATAAATTTATGAATGATGAGAATCCATTACTCCTTCATTCCAAAGTACTTACCAAGTACCAACCAAGCTTAGAGGTGGAAGAGAAATGATCTAGTGTGCTATCCCAGCTTCAGCAATGCTTTGCTGGGTCATTGGTACCCTCTCTTAAGCTTCAATTTCCTCAACTATACAATGGATGGAATGATAGTAGCCAGCTCTCAAGTCTGCTATGAGGATTAAATAATTAAGACATGTAAAGTGCTTAGCCCAGTTCCTAGTACACACTGTAGATTCAATAAATAGCTAAGGCAATTGGTATTAATAGGAAAAATTTTAAAAAGAGAAACAGACCCAAAACTCCTGACTTGCTTTTAAAAGGCTCAGCCTAATGAAGAACTGTATTACTGAAACCAAACTGGAGAGGCCTGAAATACACACCTAATGTTCGGAACTTTAATATGATAGACAGCACACTACAGATTCTCATAAAAGGGCCCCAGTTATTACTAGAGATGTATGGGCTAGATTTCTTTATTCAATGTAAAAAAGAACAATGTTATAAATGATGGCCAAGGGCCAGTTAAAATGCATAAATCCAAGTAGAACTCATGCAGGTTGAATAACTCAGAAAACTATTTGCAAGGCTAACTCAAGAACTGGAATAGATACTATTTCTCAGGCTCTGTCAGTGGAACGATGTATCACATTTACAGGGACCTCCCTCTGAATGCCCAAAGTGTCATCAATATAATTTCTAATGAACCCACTCTTTCTCTTTCAGCTCCGGCAAATCCAAGTACCAGTGCTCTTCACTAATGATTTTCTTTTCTTCCTCTTCTAGTTGTTTCTTGGTTTCCAAGTCCAGCCCCCTTTGCATGAACTGTCAAAACAAAACAAAATCAGTGTCAGCAACTAATTTTCCCAACTTAGAGGTGACGAAAATTCAAATAACTTTATTCTTCCACTTGCTGTCGCTCCAGGAATCCCATCTCATGATTGAGGGTGGGGGTGGGATGACCAAGCAGCTTAGCTCTGCCCTTACCAACATCACACAAGACTAGGAGGGAACCTGCAAAGCACATAAAAAGACTAATGTGTACTTCCTTTAAAATACTTCAAAAAGAGATTTATCATAACTTAGTTTTTCTGATTTAATAAAACAGGCAACAAAAAACTGTATTCAATAAGTATCACACTAAATATGTGATACAGAATGGCCAGGGAGGAAGGACTAAGACAAAGACTGATCCACAGATCAGGACAGGCAGGTAGAGACAGAAAGTGAGAGGAAAGAAAGGATGAGAGACTCAGTACTTTCTGAATCTCTCACTGACCCAGGGAGCTCACTGGTTTTTGCACCTGCTGATCTTGGTGTGCAATGCCCTTCTCGCCCTCTTCCACCCGGCCAACTCCTAACCCTTCTGACATAGCTAAAGCTACTCCACCTCGTGAAATCATCCTTGGTAGCTGCAGGCAAAATCAGCATCTCTCTCCTAGGCTTCCCGTGGTACCCTCAAACAGCCTCACCACATTTTAATTTCTGGAGCATCTGTGTCTTCTGGAGGCCTTCAGGGCAGGGGCTGTGTCTGGATCGTCTCTTCCATCAGTAGCAGCGTGACGAATGATGCACAGTAAGGACTCTTTAAATGTAGACTGAAGTGAGGCTACCTCTATAAGCCTGCTCTTCATTTATCTATCCTCTGAAATGCTGACTAACTCCATGGCTGCTCTTTATTATAAAATCTTCAGAAGTGCCACTCAAAATAGGCCAGTAGAGAAAACAGCAGTCCTGCTGCTAGTCTCTCCCCAGCACAAACAATAGCTCTACTTTCTCAGGAGACAGGGAAACAAATCAAGAAGTTCATCAGAGCAAAATGATAAAGTATCAATAAAGGAGAAAATAAATCAGAAAACATCCAGAAGCCTCCCAGCAGTTAGGCCTTTTACCAGGGACTTAACTCTCAACCCCGGCCCTGTTCAACAGCTTCCCCATCTTCACAAGATAAAAAAAAAAATCCTTGCTCTGGCCTAAAATTCCTCGCATAGTTGTAACCACTGGTTACTTTTCCAGGCCCATTTCTTGCTACTTGCCTTCCAGACATACTGAATTATTTCACTTCTTGGAAATCTCACCGGATTTTTTGGGTTTTGCCTCTCAGACTTCTGAACTGTATTTTCCCTCTGTTTATGTCGCGATGCACGTCCCCGCCCCGCTGTGCACTTCCTTCACCTCAGGACCACTTCCCAAGGAAGTTCCCGGGGCTTGCAGCTTTGCCGCACTTAGTACGCTGCATCCTGCCTGCTTCCTGACGGGTCTGTCTCTCCCATCCGACCGCGGGCTTTGCGAGAGAAGCCCCCGGATTTATAATCCGGTTCCCAGCGCCTAACGCAGAGCAGGCGCTGAGTGAATGAATGAAAGCCACCGCTGGAGGCTCCCCGGGGCCTCTGTGGTGCCCCCACGCGCCCGCCGCCTCAGCTCCGGCCAGCTCGGGAAGACTAGGTACCCCTGCCGCCCGGCCCGCCTCCCCCGAGTCCTCGCACCTTCATGCGCAGCAGGTTCTTGGACAACTTAGTCTTGCGCTCGGCCGCCATGCTGGCTTCCGCCCGCCGCCACCAGCCCAGCCGCGCATGCGCGCTGCTGCGTGCTCAGCGGCCGACGTCTTACGTAGCGTGCGTCGTCCCGCCCCGCGACTTCGCCTGAGTTTCTCCCTTCGGAGGAGGGCGTGGGTCGTTCTCGTGTAGCCGCGGGAAGAAGTTCGAGGCGAGGGCGCCGTCGCTAAAGCAAGACCCCGACGAGGCCGCTGGTGGAGGAGGCCCGCGTCCTGGCCGCTCCGAGCTGTGGTCCGCCTTCCCCGAGGGCTTAGACCGGACCTCTCAGGCGCCGCGCCGGGCAGGGCGGCCACCCGGACCTCGCCGTGCCGCGTCGCTGCCTCAGGCCTTCTGGTGAGACCCTTGAGGCGGCTGCCCCCCGTCCCGCCTGGACTGTTCCTGACGTGATGGGTGGCAGGCTTCCAGCGTTCCGCGTCGCTTACGTCGGAGGGCTCGTTTGCTGTTCACGGTAACCCCGTGGGCCGTACTGTTCCCGTCCCCGTGTTGCAGTCGCGTAGATGGAGGCACAGGGCTTCCTGGACGAGCCGCAGTCAGTGAGGGAGGGCGCCGCACACCGGGCGAGCGGGTGTGGAAATCCAGCGGAAACCGTGGGGAACTCGCCTGGGAACGGTTGTGTGCGTCGTTGAACCCGAAAGATCCTTCGGTTAAAGAGGAGAAGAGACGGAGAGCGTCAGAGACAGGAGGACCAGAAGACGACCTTGCGTTCATCTGAAGAATGGGGAAGACGATGGCTCAGACGTTTTCCACACCGTTCACACGGGCCCTGCTTTGGGAGACACCCAGCCGACTGGCGTTTCAGCTGACAGCGTGCACCCTGTGCCGCGTTCTTTCGCAGGGTGCCTGACGTGTGTTTACTTAACCTTCGTGAGAACTCTGAAGAAAGTGTCGTCATCATAGAGTTTGGGGACCTGGGGCCCACAGAGGTTATGGGACTCAGCAGAGCTCGGGTTGCTAGTGAGTGTTGGAGCTGAGACTCAAAGAACGTGGTGAAAACGTGGCCCTGCCCGTCAGGTTCTCCCAGTGGAGTAACTAAAGGCACGACGATGTGGTCCGCGGTTGCAGAAACTCATTCCTTCATAGCTACATATGAGACCCTGGGCAGATCTCTGGACTACAGGAGTGTGTGAAAACACGTGACCTCGCTTTCCCTAAAATGATGATATGATAGAGTGACTTTTAGGGGTACTTTACATGAGGGGGTCTGGGATGGCTCTTGTCGAGGATAGCGCTAAGGCTTGAAAGTTGAGAAAAACCTCTTGTACGAAGAGTTGGCCGTAGAGCGTTCTAAGGAGAGAATAGGAACTCTAAAGGTCCGGAAATGAGAGCAAGAGGAGAGTTGTCATGAGTTTACCAAGTGGGAACGATAGAGGTAATCACGTTATGAGTTGGATTGTGTCCCTCCAAAACCGATGAGAATTTTGTCTCAGGATGTGACTGTGTTCGGAAATAGGGCCTTTAAAGAGGAGATTAAGTTAAAATAGGCCGTTAAGGTATGTCCTATTCCAGTCTGACTGGTGTCCATCTAAGAAGGGGAAATTTGGGTCCATAGGGAGACATCAGGCATGCAAATGCACAGAGGAAAGGCAGTGTGAAGACAAAGCGAGAAGGCCTCCGTTTGAAAGCCAAGGAGAGAGGCTTCAGAGACTCCAAACCTGCCTATGCTTTGATCTTTAGAATTGTGAGAAAATAAAGTTTTGTTGTTTAAGCCACCCAGTCTGTACTGTTTTGTTATGGCAGCCCTGGCAAACTAATACACCACATAATTAGCTATAGATTACAGTTGAAATAAGAGCCCTATGAGAAAACTCTGGGGTTCATGAGAGGATATAGCAAGGGCACCTAAACCATTCTGGCCCAGAGAAGGAAAGGACTCAAAGGTGTGACATTTAAGTGGAGATCTGAAAGGGGAGGAGTTAGCCTGGGGAAAGGCCTTCCATCATTCAGTTTTATGCTACCAAGACTCCCATACATCCTGGGAACACTTTTCATCTTGCAAAACTGAAACTCTACCTGTTAATAGCTCCCCATTTCCTCCTTCCCTGGCAACCATTATTCTATTTTCTGCCTCTGTGAATTTGACTTCTGTTCAGGATTTTGAAAGAAGTTCTGTGGAAGCAGAGGTGAGGAAGTGACCCAGTCTACTGCATGCAGCTAGGAAACAACTGAGATCTTGAAGGATGAGCACATATCTTGTCAGCTTAAGAGGAAAACAATTCCTGGTAGAAATAAGAGCATGTGTATGCCAGCTTAGGATGCTAGAAGCTCCGTACATTTCCTATGGACCTCTGTTGTTACCAGGGTACTTGCACACTGGTTCTGATTCATTTTCTTGAAACATTGGCTTCATGATGTCACTTTCCTGCTTCAAAATTTACAATAATTTATTGTCTGGGATATAAAGGTCAAATTCTTCAACCTACTACTACGTTTTTATTTGACAATGAAAATACTTCTAATTAAAACTAATCCCCATAGTCTCTTCTCACCCATCAAAATATAATAAATGAGAAGTGATTTAAGAGTAATGGTGTAATTTTAATTTTGAATTAAACTCCCTCTGAGGGAAGATAATTCCTTGATCTCTCTATGCTACTGAATTGTAGAATACAGAGGATAAGTCTCACACTCAGTGGGTCAACCTGCTTTAGTTACACAGCCAAGGAAACATCATTTTGGGAGAGGAGATGTTTCTGTAGGTCTTCGCACATACAGGGGATTCTGAATCTTTTCTTAATGGAATTTCTTGGAAGTGTGAAAAGTTCAATTCCTTCCAATTACCAGGTCCATCAGGAAAAGGCCCCCTGAGTCTCCATTCTTGTAGCTGACCATATCTGAGGTTGTGCAGCCCAGTTCAGCAAGTCTAGTCATATGTATCTACTGAGCACTAGAAATGTGGCTAATGTGACTGAGGAACTGAATATTAATTTTAAATTTAAAAACTGTAGCAGTGTAAAATATTTTCCCATTATATAAATTTTATTGCTGTGGAAAGACTGTGTTTCACTTTGACCTTTGAAAATTTAGTATCTGAGTTGAGATGGGCCATAAGTTTAAAATATGTACCACAATTCAAAGACCTGGAACAAAAAAAGTAAAATATCTCTAATATTTTTTCATAGTGATTACATGTTGAAGTAACAGTAGTTTGGATGTACTGGCTTAAACAAAACCTAGCATTAAAATTGATGTGGATCAAGGCTGCCCCAGGGAGAGGAGCCCAAGGCATCCTGGCCTATTTGCTGATCTGTATGACCTGATTCATATCTAAAGTTATACAACCACACACTAGCTAGACACCACCTGTACAGATACCATTTTAATGACTTTTTACATGATCTTTCCTTTGTCTAGTAAAAATAACTCACATACCTATGACTTATAAATTTAGCCTTAACCCTCAACACATTGCAGCTCTTCACTGCCCATGTGTCCTGTCCCTGTGCTATTCTTTGACTAAAGAGCACTACCACCAGAACTTGAGAGTCCAAGATATGTTTCTTTTGATTCCTCAGCTCGCCGAGCCTAAATCATTTCTTCTGGTGGCCCATATCAGATCTTGCTTCACAGGCTTGTGAGCTTAAGTTCTGGTAAGTGCACTTTTCCTCTTTTTGTGCCTTCCCCTTTTTCGAGGATGGATCTAAATTCACTTCATCAGGAACCTTCTCAGACAGCTGTATGAATCCAAGCTTGCTGCCCATGGCTACTCTATGGGGCAAACCATGGCATTCTGCCCTAAGAGAATCAGTACCTTAAGCCTGAGGGTGATGAGGAATGAATGAATCCATTCCTTCCTACCCCTATCTTTAATATATAAATTTTACATGGGCATTGGTCGACCACTTCAGTCATTAGGATGGTCACCAATCTCCAAGACTCCCGTGGCAGGTGTCTTTTCCTAAGGCTGGATTGGGATCCCTCCCTATGGCTCCTAACCACACTCCTAACTGTGGGAAAGTCCCAATCGGGACTCTGGTTCAAGAAAAGTACCAAACTCTAGCCTTTGGTTGTGTATGCGAACTCCTTGGGAGAATGGTTCCAGGACACAATTGGGTAGAATGTCCCCCAGACTGGTGGAAAATTCTTCACTGTTTTTCTCTATTCTTTTATCTCTGGGACCATTCACCAGGCACCTATTACTGCCAGGCATAATAGGGAAGATATACAAGGGATGCAATGCAGGGGTTGCCCCCATCATCCCTTGCTATAGGAAACCCACAGGCAGAACAATGGGTAGGATGCTGCCCTAGGTTCACGGGGGAATTTCAAGGTAATGGACCCTTTTCTTTCATCTCTCTTCTTTTGTCTTTTTGCTTCCTAGGACCATGAGAGCTTCTAATTCCATTCTTAAGGACTCACCTTTGGCTTGCCTTTTAAATAACTGGGCAAAATGTGATCTATAAGATCTAAAGAAAAAGAGACTTATTTTTACTGTAATACTGTTTGGCCTTAATATACTCTGAATGAGGAAAATGGTCCATGAGTGGCATCCTAAGTTTTAATACTATTTTTCGACTAGGCTTATTTTGCTGCCACCTGGGAAAATGGTTTGAGATCCCTTATATTCAAGCGTTTATGGCCCTAAATCAAGATCCTGAACTCAGAGCGGTTTGTTGCATGTGTCTAGCTTCCCCTCCATCTGGGGTCCTCCTGCTTATGGCAGGGCCATGTGGGGTCCAATAGGACTGTCTGGGCATGCACTTGGAGTGGGAACAGTTGTAGGGCTTTATACCCTAAATCTGGCAACTAGTTCACTGGTGTCTGGTTTTTTTGTGTGTCTGTGTCCCTGTTGGTAAATAGCTTAAAATTGGCAGTTTGGGGACTGAGTTTCTCAGTGATGGTAATAAGCTATCTTTAGAAATTAGCTTGTTTGTTGTGGCCACCTTGGGAAAGGCCCCCTAAAAATGGAGATAACTATAAACAGCTGGCAAGATAACCCAGGGTAAAGTTACAGTGGATGTTTTGGGCTCCTTTTGAATTTTGCAACCAAGAAACAAAATCTTTATAGTCAAAGCCTCCACCCCTGGGAGCCCACACCCTCTGGTTTCTGTGCCTGATCACTCTGGTGACCCCAAGTTGGATGCCCTGTCTTGGTGGTGACCTGTTGAGTATTTTAGGTGCCTACTGAGTCAGTTATGAGGATAGGAGACCTGAAATTTATTCTGTAAACTGTCCTGCCTGTTTTGTGTGCCCCAGCTTGGGAACTGCTGTGTAACCCTTATCTTGATAACCCTTGGGAAGAGGCTGTGAGGGCAAGGCCTGATCTCCTCTTTTCCTTTCTTTGTTTTCTTCATTACCTCCCCTGTTGTCACCAAGTCTAGGTTAAGTTCAGGCTGGACCTGAGCAGAACCTGGGCCTTCTGTAAAATCAAAAACTTGAAAGCCTTTTGCCAGGGACTTAACTCTCAACCCTGGCACTGGGAGCCCCCGCCTCCAGCTAGCTCCAGGCCTTTGCCTCTTGTCTCCCTGGCTTGCCTTATGCTGGCTCAGGGACTAAGTGCCCAGGCCGAGTGGGACTTGACTAAATCTTATAACTATGTCGAGACCCACAGTCAGGTTCTGCACCGTTCTCTGGACTGCTGTCAGTCAGACACTGACGGTGCTTTACTGCCATGGGGAATGCCCCAAGCATCCCCGGAGACTCACCCCTTGAGTGCGTTTTAACTAAATGGAAACATTTTCAATTGGATGGGGTATGCCCCAGAAACTCCATCTTGGAGAAGACTTGAGTGGTTTCTCTGTGCCTTTATGATGTATTTGAACAGATAGGTCGACCTATAATGTCATTTGAGTTACAACTCAGTTTCTGGGAAATCAAGAGCAACTGTCCTTATATAATTCTTGCAAGAGTGGAAAAGCAGCTCTAGAGGCAGTTCAGATTCCACCCAGTCCTTTATCTCAAAAGGAATTATCATCTCGCCTCTCCAGGAACTGTTATCTAGCCCATCCCAGTTCCTAAGACTGAAGAAAACAAAAAAAAAAAAAAAGGAAAAAGGAAAAAAACGGCCATAAGTGTGCTCTTGCCAAAAAATCTAGCATCTTGAATGTCTTCTCCACAAATATTAGTAAAAAGGCTCAAGACAAAATTTGCATTCATAACTGATGAGCTTTGTATTACTGTAGCTGATTCACGGCAGTAATTTTTAAAACAATAGCTGTGGAGACTCTGTGTATGTGTGTTTATATGTACATTATATATGTATGATATTTTACCTCCGGATGCTATGGCCAAAATTAAGAGCTCTGTTTAATTGGCTTAAAGTAAGTGCTTATGTAAATTCTAAATGTAATACAAATTAACCTAAATGTCCTTTAAGTTAACATGATATAAATTAATCTTTTAATAATTATAAATTAATAACTGAAAGCTTATTTAAGTTTGAGTAAGTCTACCTAAAAGACAGAGATATATGTTTTGCTAAGATAATTTCCTATGTTCAGAAGGACTGAGGTCTCTCTTAAAATTTTTTGAGTGTTTGTGCTATTGCTTGGAATAGATAACTGAGCATGTTTCACAGTGAGTGTTGTTTCCTATCTGAATGAGTGTTTTAAAACCTTTTGATATTTTTGACAAGCTCCCCAACTCCCAAAAAATTCAAGTCCTGATTGAAGGATTTCTTTCGACCTAGAAGAAGGAAGAAAATCTCTCTGAGGATTTTCAGAGGGCCCCTGAGACTTCTCAAAGAAATTTGTTTTCTCTCCCTTCCTATAAAGAGGAAGATACTAAACTTATTAGGCTTATTTGGTATGTTAAATTATGTGGAAAGCATTGTCAAATAAGCGATGATAAACCTTTTTAGGTAGTATTATGTGGATAAAAGTTATTGATATAAGTGTTTTAAAATTATATAACATTCCTAAAATTCTTATCTGTCCTGATTGTCAGTCGTAATTCTAATTATTATCTTGAAATGTTGTATGTCATAGAAGTAGCCAACTTTCTTTGTCAATTGCCCTTCTGAGTCTTTAGTCATTTGCAGATAGTTGCTATTTTACTCTGGTCCTTTTGGCTTTTGCAAATATGGTTCATCTTCAGAGAAATTCATGGAAAGGATTATGACACAGGATTCTATAATACAGGTTTCTGATAAGCTTTCAGATTGTAAAAACTTAACTGGGTAAGAAATTACAGATCTTTTAACAGAGAAACTGATGACCTCATGAAACTGCTGACAGAAGATTAAGATCAAGAATCGATTACACAGGACTGAATGAACTGATGAGGATGATTATAGTTTTTATGACTTTTGTTTAAAATATTGTTGATTTTTTGATGTTTTGTTTTCTCAGATTTAAGGAAATCTTTTTCTCTTTTCTCTTATGATAACTATGACTTATAGCAATTTGGTGAAGTTATATCTTTGTGAACAGAATTAGAACATTTATCTTTTTCTCCCTACCTGATCCCTCCAGAACTTGGAAACTCTTAGTGAGTGAGTGAGTGAATGTATCTGGTTATTTTCATGGAAATATAATTATTTGCATAAGTTCAATAAGAATCTGTTCTCCTTATAACAGGACACATTTGGAAACATTGGTTATATTACTGAGGCTTTGACTAGAATGTCATATTTGAGAGAAACATACAGACTCAGATATGACAATACAACCTTTGAGGAATAAAGGTTAACTTTCTGGAATAAAGCCACTTGGAAATATTGGCCTTGTACCTTGTTTACAGGGATTGCAGCAATCTTAACTTGTAAGTAATGAAGGTCACTTATCTGGCAGGTGCCTGGAACCTCAAAATATTTTGGGCAACCTTGAGAAGAGAGGAATCCACCCAAATCTGTAGATATTGCAGGCAAAATTTGATGACAAGTCCTTGGCTTGGCTTTCCTGGCCTCAAGAGCCCTTTAAAGTTCAACCTGAGATTCCTTATGAAAAGTTCCAGCAAAGCAGATTTAAAAGAGCCTATACGATCAATTCCTGTTCTGGCTACACTTATGTAAATAATTAGACCAAGTTTTATTGAAACTACACTTATTTTGCAAACCAGCTAATCTTAATTTGACTATCTTTTGTAAAAATGATGGTGATTTTAGAGAGAAAATTTGTTTCAATAGAAGCTATAGTACACATTTATGGATATTAGATTCTAACTCTTCTCTTCTATAAGATTCATCTATTACTAATCATAATGTCTCCTTGTGGCCATCCCTCTCTGATACCTGGGAGCTCCCTGGGCCATAATCAAACCTTTTCCTTCAACTCTACTGCCTAAATACTAACTAGATTTGCCTTGTCACAGGTGGATCATAAACAATGAGTTCCTAAGGTAAAGTCAACCCATTGATACACACAGGATGGACTATGTCAAATTTGGGATGAATATATTTGGCTCCCTCCTACTAGTGCTCAACTCAGTCAAAAGGCCACTCTATAGTGGGAAGAAACCAATCTCACTTGTGGTACTTGGCCTAATAGCACCCAACCTATGGGACAAATTCTCCGTTTTATGTGTTCTCATATCATAGCCTTAAAAAAATACTGATTGGTTTGGAACTCACTGGGATGGAAGGCCAAGCACACATTGGTTAGCCCCTAATGGCACTTAATGGTTATTTGACTCTAACTTATGGCCTTTGCTGCTGCTTGGATGGATTGGACGATGCACCTTACCCTTTGTCTGGATACGAGGTAGAACTACATTTACTATGTTTCCTCCTGCTAACCTACCCAACCTACAACAACACTGGACCTGTTCTGTCTTCCACTGGTATGATCACCTTGCCTCAATTTTCCTTCCAAATTAGGAATCAAAAGTGTCATCTGGCACATGGAAACCCTAAACAAATTTACCATGAAGGCATTAAATGATACACAGCATAGCCTTTTGCTGCTCAATTTAGAAGTATCCCAAATGTGTAAGGTGGTCTTCCAAAACTGAATGGCACTGGATGTCTTGACAGCAGCAGAGGGGGGCACTTGTGCCATCATAAAAACTGAATGTTGTGTCTGTATTCCTGACTGCCATCAAAACATCTCTGTCCTCCTATCCGATATGAGTTACCAAATTAAATCCATGTCTGACCCTAACCTATTCCTAAATGACTGGTTGGACTCCTGGTCAGGTCCAGGTCTTTGGACTACTATCAAACCTTTATTCATTGGGTTAATCATATTGCTTGTATTTCTTCCTATAATTTGTTGTCTATTTCATTGTTTGTCTTCCACATGTGAGCAATGTTTTGCCTTCTGGACAGTTCTTGTCAAATAATTCTCTCATTTCCAGAGGATCTGTATACCTTGTCTGCCTTGGACTCCACGGACGCAACCTTCTGGTCCATTGAACGTCCTGCCTGTACCCTTAAGGCCTCCATTTAGGGACAGCTGTATAACCTTGTACAGCTGGAATTGGTTAGTGAAGATTGACCATCATCCATATCCCCAAAGGATTTGGGGCCAAATGAGTTCAAGGGGGATTTTATGTTGTGGATCAAGGCTGCCCCAGGGAGAGGAGCCCAAGGCATCCTGGTCTACATGCTGATCTATATGACCTGATTCATATCTAAAGTTATACAACCACACAGTAGACAGACTCCACCTGCACTGATACCATTTTAATGACTTTTTACATGATCTTTCCTTTGTCTAGTAAAAAATAACTCACATGCCCTTATAAATTTAGCCCTAACCCTCGATGTATTGCAGCTCTTCACTGCCCATGGGTCCTGTCCCCATGCTATTCTCTGAATAAAGAGCACTACCACTGACCTTGAGAGTCCAAGACATCTTTCGTTTGACTCCTCAGCTCACTGAGCCCACATCAAAATTAATTTCATCTTTTTTTTTTTTTAAATGAGGTTGCTAGAAAATTTAAGATTACCTTTATGGCTTGCATTTCTTCCTCTTTCTTTATTAGCTTTTGTTGTTTGTTTTGCACGTAATAGAAATTGATAATGGCTTATTAAATAAAATGAGGGTTTATTAGAAGGATACTGGATAGTTCATAGAAGTAATAGCAAAGCCTGAGAACAAGGCCAAGTTAAAAAGACAGAAACCAGGGCAGCCTTGGGGCTGGCCCGGTGGCACAGCAGTTAAGTGCACACGTTCCACTTCGGTGGCCTGGGGTTTGCCGGTTCGGATCCTGGGTGCGGATATGGCACTGCTTGGCACGCCATCCTGTGGTAGGCATCCCACATGTAAAGTAGAGGAAGATGGGCACGGATGTTAGCTCAGGGCCAGTCTTCCTCAGCAAAAAGAGGAGGATTGGCAGATGTTAGCTCAGGGCTAATCTTCCTCACAAAACCAAAACAAAACAAAACAAAAAACCAGAGCAGCCCAGGGATCTGGGAAGCAGGAATTAACTTAGTGCCACTGCAAGAATGATGAGCACCAACTGATTTCTCTGCTCTTAGGACACCGCTCAAGTTTTCAAAGTCTAGGAGAGTCTCATTGAACCTTTGCTAAGGGAGGGAAAGACCTGTCTTATAGTCCCTTTAGGACTATACAAAAGGGAGGAGGGGTAAATCTTTAAGAAGAAATTGGGTGCTGTAACCCAAAGAAGAGCTAATCATTATAATAGCCAAAACAGCAATACCAAAGACAAATACCTCTTTAAGGCAGGAAGGGAGAGAGTTCTGTTGACACAGCCCTGAAGGACAAATAATCAGTAGAGTGTCAGTTGGAAAACGCACATCCAACCTCAAATCTATCCTTTCTCACAGAATGTGCTCCCTCTTCCTGCTTCCCTGTTTGATTTGGTAAGCGAGTATTTATTAGCTGCCTGTTCCATGCAAATTGTGACTCTAGGACACCCAGTCTAAAAGTCTAAGTGGTGTAATACATCCCTTCTGCTCTTACATTCAGTTACTCATTAAGTCCTATTGATTAATTCTTCGTGGTTATCTTGGTTAAATTAGAACTTGGTGCTGGAAGTGACCTTACAGGATGTCCAGGTGAGTAATTCTTAGACATGAGTCAGTGGTTATGACAGAGTAATCATGGAAAATTTAAAACACATCAAAAACAAAAATTCCTGATTCCTGGATGATTCTGATGATCAACCAGGGTTTGGGAACTACTGAGCTAGATAAATCTCCTAATTATATATACAAATTGCATCAACTCAGTCAGAAATCAGGTTTGTGAACTTTCCATTTATCTTTCTTTTTATCATGCCCCTATTCATCGTTTTTTTCCATTGTCATGAGACTGTCCCTGAATTTAATGGCTAAATCTTACTACTTTATGACTATGACAGCAATAGACTCCTATTTTTTCTGCCTCCTGCCTTTTTCATTCTTTAACCAATATTTTTGAGCATCTCTTATGTTCCTGGCCCTTTGGTAGGTGCTGGGGAAACTACCCCTCCCCTGAGGGTATGCCACAGACAAGGATACAGGTGCTAAGTGCTGTCATAGAGATAGGAGTTGTGGCAGGGAACCTAATCTGGATTTGAGGAGTTTGGAAAGCCTTCCTTGGGGAAGTGACATCTAAGCTGAGACATCCAGATGAGTTAAGAAAAAGGGAAAGGGGCAGGAGGAGAGAGGCAGTGTTTCAGTCAGATGGAAAGAGGTTTGAATGATGCTGGTTGTATAAGTGACAAGTCTGGAGAGGCAAGCTAGGGCCAGACCTTAAAGGACATATGTTAAGTTGGTAGGATTTTGAAAGTCGCTGTGAAGCTATTGAACTATTTTAAGCAGGAGAATGACATCATTTAAAAATTGCACAATAGGGGGCTGGCCCGGTGGTGTAGCGGTTAAGTTTGCATGCTTCATTTTGGTGGCCCTGCGTGCGCAGGTTCAGATCCCAGGCAGGGGCCTAGCACCACTCGTTAAGCCACAGTATGGTGGCATTCCACATAAAAAATAGAGGAAGATTGGCACAGATGTTAGCTCGGAGACAATCCTCCTAACACACACACACACACACACAAACACACACACACAAATTGCACAATAGAATTGTGTCATTCTTAAGCTCAGTCTTGCTGAAAGTGGAGAAGGGAAATGAAGGAAGGAAAAACAAGGTAGGGAGAGTCTGACCTTCAAGTCATCTCAAACATTCATTTAGATTACTCTTCCTAATTTACTTTAGATTAATTTCCTATTTTAACTACTTAATCCTATCACCTGTGAGATAAAGTCCTGGCCGATGGTCAAGGCTTTCTACACGTGCCTTCCAGCCTTGCCGCCTAGCTTTTAGCCCTGTCTTGTGTGCCTCAATTTAGTCTCCTCTAGGCAAACATCTCTCTATGCCTCCAAACATTCCAGATTTACTCTCCACGTACATGTTCATACTGCCTTCTATTTCTGGAATGGTGCCTGGAATAATGTTTCCTCTTCTTTCAACTTTTCAAATCCTGCCTCTCTCTCAGAACCCAATTCAAGTTTCACCTTCCTCTTACATCAACTGAAAATGATGATTTCCTTTTTTATTCTGAATGCCAATAGGACTGGTTTATAGTTTCAATGTTTAATTATACACTACCTTTGATTGTTACCTGATGTGATTGCAGGTGCAGGAGGGCAGTTCGGAGTTTTATAGTCGCCTGAATCTTTCACAGCTTCAAGCAGTTCTTAATGTACTCAATAAATACCTACTGAATGAATAAGTGAAAAACTGCTCTTTAAAATGAGCGAGACAGCATCTTTTAAAATTATACACAGTCTTTAATAACTTACAAGCCCCAGAATACCTAACCAATTCTATCTGGCTGAATTGACTTTTTAAAAACAATTTTCATTTTACAAAAGAAAAAAAATAAAAGAAAGGCCAAGGACGTGGTAATGAAACTAGGTCATTTTCCTGTACTAATTCTATTCAAAATGTTCTGTTCAGTTAAAAGATATGATATCTTTGGACTTTCTGCAGAAGTTTCTAAAGAAGCCAGTTGCTATGGGGATCATGAAGAGAAAAAATTTAAAAATATGACCAATTTATGCAAATGAAGCCACCATATCTAAACCTGGAAGACATTTGTGAGGAATGGAGGAGGTTCTCGAAAGAAAGAGAATGTGGAAATGAAGTGTTAGGGGAACATGTTATGATTGTGGAAGTCAGGCCACAGCTAAGATGGATGTTTATTTTCCCCAAGGGGAAATTGTGTGTTTACTACTAATAAGAAGGAACAAAAGAAAAGTCTTCAATCAGAGGGCTGGAGAGACTAAACTGTCTTCTCTTTACCTATGACAAGTTCTTACTCATAAAAAAGGAGAGATTGGGTTATAAAAGTCAAAGCTAATAATTGAAAAAGGAGGGTGTTTGGACTTTGAACCAAGCCACGTCGGTGGCTCTTGCTGTTTTATATCCCGTTACCACTCTTAAGAATATGAGTCCCACCATTACAAAAATAAAAAGCCTATTATTTTTCTTACAAGAACAGTTACATGTTTATAGGTATTCTGTTATTTATTATTCATAGTAAGTTTTGCAGACATGAAAATGTATTTTGCCTTTTGGAGAAATTTTTCCTGTTGTAAATTTAAAATAGAAACAAACAAAAAACTGTTCTCCTAGATTACTGCCAGTTTGCTGTGAGTATGCCGGAAAAATCAATGGCAGGTGCATTTAGCCCTGCACCCCTGCCAGGTGGTATAGGTTGATGGACAGTAGTCTTGATTCTGATGCTGGTTCTGAGTCCTTCTCTGATCTTCTTGCTACAGTTGGAAATTCCTGGCCAAGAGGACGTAGACCAGCCAGGGCCGGGGTTTTTGTGACAAAAGTGAACAATTAGAAGAAATAAAGGAAGGTTCTCTTTGAATTCCTGTAAGATATAAAAGGAGAAGAGAGCTAGCAATGATGTTTTGTGATAGAAAGGAAAAGAATCTAATTAAGTATTAGGTTCCTTTTATTAAAAATCTTTATTAGTTTTTCAGATTACAATGTATTACAAAAGTAATATATTTCATTGTAACAAATACAAAAATGTAGAAATGTATTAAGTAGAAAAATGAAAATCTCACCTACTTCACTCCTCCAACTCCCCATTCCTCAGAGGCAACCTCTGTTAAATCCTTTGGCTTTCAAAGCTCATGCTAAAAAAATGCTCTTTAAATAAACTTTGTATCTGTTGAGTTGTTTGAAGAAAAATATGTTTCTGATAGTAAAAAGGCATTGAAAAGTGTTATAATCTCTTTTTTTCCTTCAAATATACCTATAGGTGTTTGTCTGTTTGTTTTGTTCTGTTTTTCTTTGATTCGTAAGAAGGTTTGGCCATGACTTACTACCACCATTGGGTGGCAGCCTAAATTGCAACCTCTTAAGAAGTGAATTTATCCTTGGCATTGGGTTCTGTGAAATTCATCTTACAAATGATAACTTTGCACAGATGTTTTTAAATGAACTGTTGAATACTTGTTTCCTCTTGTTCCTAACAAGAATGAGAGAGAGAGAGAGAGAGAGAGAGAGAATGAATGCGAGCAAAGGAAATATCTAGTGGCCAGATGTCTGGGAAAAAAATCCTCTCTTCCATTAAGTTATTTTGCTTCTGCCCATCTACTCTCAACAGCTCAAGAGCCTCTTAGCTCTGTGAGGATCAAATGAGATAACATGTATGAAAGCACCTTACCAAATGTACAAAGCTGTGCAGATGTGAAGGATGGTTATTATTACAGCATGGATCCAGGTGGGTTTTATAGCCACTTTTACTGGCATGATTGCCTTTTAAATGGAGTAGTCTGTGTGAATTAACAAACACAAACCCAGATCTGTAAAAACGATTGCACATCTTTATTTTCTTTAAGTTCACTTGAACCCAAATCTAAGATCGCATCATATTTCTGGCCTGGCAGGAATGAAATATAAGTATTTATTAGTGCCCTCTTGTTCCAAACATTGTGCAAAGGTTCGGGATCTTAAATGGTGGCAAAGCATAGGTGAAGATCCTTGTGGTCATTGATCCTTGGATCTCATGGATAGTATGGAGACGGTCATCAGCCAGCCAGCTTGGTCCTTTAGAATCTGCTCCTCTGTTGCTTCTAGTCGATGCTTGGTGTTCGAGAATCTTTGAAAGGACTGGTGGCCAAGCATCCAACCTCTCTGGGTACACCACACGGACACTCCAGATTCTGATCTCACTGGACCTTCTGAATCCTGACCTCTCTCTAGTATTGAGAAATCTTTTCCTTTTCCCTTTGCTGCCCTAGGACGTATCCAGCTATCCCATCCGCCTCAAGGTCACATGGACATACCTCTTTAGTGAATGTAGGCTTTGATGAGAGTCAGGAAGAGCTGTAGAATCCAAGCAGCTTCCACTCTCTGCCCTAGAAGATATTAAGGGCTTGGCTACCTTCATGGAACAATTTGAGGTGTGCATCGAGCAAAACACAAACTAAAGACTCAAAAAATTATTCTGCTCCAGTCATAACAAAGGCCTTCTCTTGGCTTCAGCCGGACAGAGTTTTGATGAGTGCACTCTACATTGTGTGTGTCCTTCTATCCGAGTGAGCAAAGTGCACAAAATTATCTTCTTGATTCCTCGACTGTACATAGACTAAAGAACTGTTCTCGTTTTTTCATCCAGCTGCAGTAATTCCAATATAAGAGAAAAAGGAAAACACTCCTTCATTAACTCTAAAAAACAATCATTATAATAGTCTGTAATTTACAGTTGTCAATAAATACCTCCCATAACATTAATGAACATTGTTGCTCTGGACTGGTTATTGTATTTGGATTTTTATAGCAACATTCAAACTACAAGGAAGTAAAGTTGCTTTCTGTTTGTGCTGCTTAGAGTATGGGCGTTAGGGATGATTAGTTTTGTTGATTAAATTATCTAATCATAAATTAATTGCTGTAAGTTAGATGTATAGCTATTTGACATTTAATAGATAAATTTTAGGGATAGAAAATGTTTTAAAATTTTTTCTTATGGAAAATTTCAAAAATATTCAAAGGTACAGATTGGAAAATGGTCTAATTAACACCCATATACTCAACAACCAGCTTAATTATCAACTCATGGCCAATCTTGTTTTATTTGCGTCCCCCCAATATCCTTCTCTCCATCCCTCTTCAAATTATTTTGAAGCCAATCCTAGGCTTCATATAATTTATCTGTAAATATTTCAGTAGATATCTTCAAATGGTAAGGACTTAAAAAAAACACAACGTAATCACAATGCCATACTCACACTTAAAAGTTAAACAATGATGAAAGAACACTTTATCTCCTTATTTTCATCATTTATTTGTCTCCTTATTGAAAATTTAATATTAAATTTATGTCAACAGCCTAAATCTACACGTATTAACATATCCTGAAAGATATCCAGCATATGTTATTAAGTGAAAGAGCAAGTCATATAATGATTTTTATAACATAGTTCAGTTTCTACTTTAAAAGTTATAAATAACTACATCTATTTTTGTTTAAACATGTAAAAGGATTAGAAATATATACCCCAAACCAAGAACAATTGTTACTTTTAAAGTAAGATTAATCACAGTTGGTATTGGGGATAGCAAAAAGACTCTCACTTTTAACCTGTTCTTTAGTATTTTTTATTTAAAAAAAAATCTGTATATTACTTTCGGAATTAAATTTTCAATAAAGAATTCATGAAAGGAAGAACTTAAATTATATCAATATGTGAAGTAAGAGAAATCTCAGATCAGGATGTCCTGTCCAAACACTGTCCCTCAGTAGGACAATCTTACACTTGGGTTAAGAAGAGTAGCAGTTAGCACGTATAGAGTGCTGGCTATGTGCCAGGCCCTTTGACAAGTGCTTCCAGTCGGATTATTTATTTCTCACCATAACCCTTTGAGGTGGGTATTCCCATTTCACAGATGAAGAAACACGATCTAGACCAGTTGACTAACTTGGCAGAGGTTTGGAAGAGCCTGACCAGGCTTGGAACTGATGTGCTGGGACTCCCCTGCCCCTGCTGTAATCGCTTCACTGAGCATTCCACTTCCCTCGCTTCTGAAGGTCTCACTGTGTCAGAGTGAATTTTGTTACTTCAGCTCATACTTGTCTGACTCTTTTGTTGCCTCATTTCCACATTAGCTTTAACTATTTTACTATAAACTCCATGGCTTGGGCAAGACAGAGTAGTAATTCCTCTCATTTTCCCCCTTGTCCATAGAATCTGAGTGGCGTGAAGGAGTCAGAGGAGGAGCAAGCCAAAAGAACTTTATACTCTTCTCATTCGAGAAATATTTAAACAGCAGACAGATGGTTCTCGTCACAAGTGGCTTTCTGTGCCGTTCTCCAGCTGCCTAACCTTTTATTCTCGGTGGAGAATCATAAAGCTCTTCTTAATTTATCTATTCCATAAACACAGGACAAAGAGATTATAAGTGTGTGGGAATAGAAGTGCCCAGCACTTTTATGTGGAACACATTCCAAATCATAGGTGCAAACAAGCTGTTAACTATCTTTTTAAAAGTTGTCCGGATTAGTCCTTGCATACTATAGCAAATTTATTTTTTACAACTTGACCTTAGCATCCACAATGTTTTGGGCATTTTTCTGGGTCATTTTTTGAACAGGATAACAAATGAATTTTATTATTTAACATTAAAAGAATGAGAAGAGAAAGCAAATTAGTCTATAAAACAGTATACCTACACACACATATACTCTGATACATAAATTATTTTTGTATTCAAAACATGATTATATCCCTTACCTGTTGGAGATAATTGAGATGTTATTGTGTACCCAAAAGAAAACTGTCTCTAAGGCAAAGAAAATTGATCCTTACCAAAATTTGCTGAAATTATTCAAATGATTATTTAAGAAGATGAGTGGTTTGAGGTTTTCTCTCCTTTGCACTCCCTCGCTCTAGCCACCCCATCAGGGATTGTAGGAGCTCCACAGACTGGGTTGAGAAAATGCCCCTGATGAGACAGAGTCTTCCAGAACTTAGACCACTTGATGTCCCTCTTTACACACAGTGAAAAAGTACAGCAAGTATGAACTACTCCATGGACCACAGGAAGATACTGTTCAATCCTACTTGTATTATTAAAATAAGATTTGAGACTTTAATCATTTAGATTTAAAATTTCACCCTTCAGACATGCTGAATGGTAGGCTACTTTAGTGGGTAGTTCACAGTGTTTGGAGAAGTAAATTTAATATTAATTCTTCTGCAAATGTATATCTTTACTCTGTGTCTCTGTGTCTGGATACCCCAAAGAGGATATTTTGAGGAATCTTATAAATACTCATAATTATGTTTAGTGAAATAGTTTAAAATAACTCAATTCTAACTCCTTTAGGAGATGTAGACAGAGGAGAGGCCTTTGGCTCTGAATGGAGCGGAATTTCTCACTGCCTGATGTCAGGAAATGTAGAATGCTTTGGGAGATCTTTAGTTCATTCAGAAGCTGTATTGTAGGAAACCCAGTTCTGCAGCCCGCCGTCTAGGTAGGTCTCACACCAGCGTCTGGGGCAATTCTTGACTTTAGGTCCCATGAACTGCAACCTTATTCCTCCAAGGAGAAGTAGTTTTCCTGTGACTTATGTAACATGGTTGTCTTTTTAATTATTCCTTCCTCTGGATCATCTTGCAGTTTTTGTTACTAGAAAGTAAGTGTCCAAACATGGCGGTTCAGTTGTATGATACATATAACTGTAATATAAACTATTTGGCAGAGAAGAATGTCTGTAAGGTCACAGCTTTAATGACGTTTTAAGTGTTAGGACTGGAAATTTTCTAAAGATCTCTATTCAGCTCTTTATTTAGCTCAGTAGAAAACTGTGGCTTCAACGAAGTTAAGCAACTAGTGGCAACTCCAGGACTAGAGAAGGTCGTATTGTACCATGTTTGAGTGCTTTGGTTCTGAAGTCTCATGGTCTGGGTTTGAATCCTGCTCCCACCACTTATCAGCTGTGTGACCATGTGCAAGTTACATCACCTCTCTGTAGCTGATTTTCCACATCTGAAAATGGGATAATGATAGTACATAGTTCACAAGGCTGTTATGAGGGTTGCATAAATGAGTAGGAATTAAACACTTAGCACAGTGCCTGGTACAGAATGAGTGCTGAATAAATGCTATTAGAATTAGAATTCATATCTCCTACCTCTTCGTTGATTGCTTTATAGTTATACCACATTGTCTCTCCTGACATCCTTTAAATATTTTAAAGGCGTTATTTCTCATTAGGATTGATTAAATATTTTAGAAAAGAATGTATATTTAACAAGTATCATCTTAACCATTTTTTCCACGTGAGAGATGGTCATGAAATAAATGAAGAATTTGGAATGAAATGGAAAAATTAAATGATGTATGTCTGAGTATATTCAGGTAGGATGTTATATAATAAATTACTTTTTAATACAGCCACAATTCCTAATTTGCATAAACAATTGACCACTTTAGTGGCTCATTAGATAAATTGAGCCCAACTAACCAATACAAACTTATTTCACATGCACAACTGGAATGTGAAACTGTTCCTGGAAACTCGTTGGAAATGAAATTTCCAGTAAAGGGAACTCTTGATTTTTCAATAAAAGAGAAAATATCTATTCAAGATCCGTGTAGAGGATATGGATTTAGCAATGATTTGTTCTTCAATTATAATCACTTACTGCCTTTTAAAGAGAGATTCAGGTCTTTGCAGCTTTCTGTGAAGACATACTGCCATAGCAACAATGGCTAATCTTAGGTGTATGATACTGTCCACCAGTTCAACTGTTAGTGCCAGTCCTGTGCGTTGAGCCATGTGTCGTGAGTTAAGCTCCACTTCTATTCTTATTAGGTATATGTGGCAGACACTTTAGGCTGCCTACTCCACTTTCATCCTCACTAGCCTTGTTTCTTGCTAGTAGAACCCTATTTTTTCTTAAATATTGGGTGGCCATGTGCTTTAGGGGAAGTCAGGGTTTCCCTCAGCCTTCAGGGGAGGTAAGTCTTGAACAATCTAAACCAGATTTTATAATTCTAATTCTTACCCTTCCAGTGATTGACTTACACCTAGCTGGGTGACACAATTTTGGCCAATGAGACCTGAGGGAGAGTCTTTGGGGAAGGGGGTGCTTCTGGGTAAAATTTAGAAGGAAACACTTCTGTCTCTGATTGCTGTCATCTTTATATGGTGCCTGGAATTGGAAAAGCCATCTTAGGGCCTTGAGGTGGACAAGCCTCAGGGGGACAAGCCAACAAGCTTATGTTGGCAGAGTGGACAGATAGAAAGGACCTGGATCCTTCCCCATCTCAGTGAATTATCAAGTGAACTCACTCTGGAGCTACTCTACCTCTGGACTTGTTTTGTGATATAATAAAAGTCATTACGTAAGCCAATTTTACTCAGCCTTCTCCTATTTTCAACAGAAACATGTTAACTGATACAATGTAATATCACGTAATTACAATTTTGGTTTCTTTGTATTCTTTGATGGTAGTTGGCAGAATGAGCTGAAGTCTGAAAATTGCTCAGTAGGACCAGGCACAGCGTGCCCCTCTTCTCTCATGGTTTCACGTGCCAATGACCACTATCTCAATAACCGTGAGTATTTAAACTTTAACCAGTGACATTTCTTTATACCTTGAGTTAGTGTTTTAGGTACAATCATGTAAAAATTAAATTACCAAATTATTAATCTCATAGGGCCTTGTTTTTGTTGCAGTTTCTTTTTCTTCTCTTAAGCTCTTTGGGTCCCATCATTCTGGGGCACAGTATGCTTAAGGAGGCCAACGTGAACGGAGGATTACCTCAGCACAAGGAACGTTGTAGACCTTTTGTTACATGAGCAGACATCTTCTTTGAGCTGACATACTGTTTTCCTAACAAAAATGCTTAATTTAGATGTCTTAAAATTAACTTTCCTCCTTTTGTTTAGTCATGAGTACAGAATCATGCAACAGCAACTGTATTTAAGACAACTGAACATATATGAATTGAGATTAGTGTTGTGATAAATGAAACAAAAAATTAATTTGACATACATTTCAGATATATTTACTTGTTCTGCTGAATGATTACTAGACATAGATGTTAATTATTCATGTAAATCACCAGGGTTTATAGTTCATAGGAGCCTTATAAAATAAATGCAATTGGATAAATAAGGTTCAAATCTATAGGGAGTTCTTACCAACTTTAGGAAAATCTTCCTCAATTAATTTCACTCCTGAATAATTACTCCATTTTGGCTACCAGCCCTCTACACGCCCTAACCGTGTATAGTTATGACAGAGTAGTATCCCTTTTACTGTGTGAGTACCTCTTCTTTGAATGTCATGGTTTCATCAAGAGATTTGTTATTGGACCCATTAGGGACCAAACCATGAATGTAAAAGATGGGGTCTCAGTTAAGGGTGACACTGTGCAGTCAGGTATTTCTGTCAGTCATCTGGGTGAAGCAAACTGTGAGTGACTGAACAGATGGGGTCTGTTCAGAGAGACCCTCAGGAAAGTTCCCAGGTGAGCCCTGAGCCCTTGGCATTGACATGTAGCGATTTCTTCTTCTCTTGGTAAAAAACAAACTAATAGACTGTGATCATTGTTCTTAATCAAAGAACAAACCCGTATTCCCTTTGCTGGTAGACAGGCTGCTGTATATTGCTCTATATTGAGGAGAAAAATAAAAAATATCTGCATAAAGCTTAAAAAATATTCACTTAAAGTGTGTTAATTCATAATACCTGTGTTCAGCAGTTTTTAGTTGGTACATCTGTAGAGAGAGATTGGGAAGAAACTTGTTCTTTCCTGTCCCATAAAGGCAAAACAAAGATGTGACTGGATGTCACTATGGGGTTTTGATTTCTGCCCATAGACAAGTAAAACCCTTTTCAGGACTCTGTCTACTTGCTGGAAAAACTGCCTCTAATTCAGTCCTTACAGAATTTCCCCTGTGGGGTTGAAACTCCTTTCCACTCTGCTTCACTCCCTGATTGAGCAACAGCGGCTTTGGATGATAAAAAATTTTCCCCTTTAGGCAGAATGCTGGAAGTAGTGTGAATAATATGGAGATCAAATGCAATATTGAGGCATGGTATTTGATAGGAAATAAAAAGCAGGTGAGGTCTTCTTATGAGTCTTTATCTTCTGTCATCCTGAAATGTCTCCTCCTCATCATATAAAGAATTAAAACACACTTTATGCTGGAGATGAGAAGCATCCCTAATTTTGGAGAATCCCAGGAGAGGCCCTAAAAGTTCTGTCTTTAATGGAATCCATGAGGCCCACAGCCTCACTTTAGTGTTGAGTCACTAGGTCCTTTGGGGAATAAGAAGGTGAATATTTGTGGGGGCCAAGAGGGTGGTGTAGCTTTTGTGCTGGACTCTGTAAGCTTGACAGCTTTTATGCATCTTACACAAAGTGAAATAATAAAGTCTTTCTGAAAATTTTAGTGTGTCTCATTTGTGTTAAGGAATGCCAAGAAAACTGTGTGTGTGTGCGTGTGTGTGTGTGTGAAAAATCACAGGGCAGAGCTGTGGTCACTTCGTCAGTCCCGCTATCCTTTGGGAGAAGCATCTTGAAGTGTTGAAAGCTTTCAAGTTATGTGTTTCATTTTAATAAGGGAGGTGAAATTCCAATGTAGTGACACATACAGCCCCATCTAATCATATAATAATGCACATTCATTTTCACGTTTCAGAGTGTTCTTATATGTTTTGCAAGTGTTCTGTCCAGTTTCTCCCATATACTGTAAGCTCTTTGCATGAACAGATTTTCTGTTCTATTTCTTTTGTATTCTTGCACATGACACAGACTGCAGACTGCAGGGATTCAGTAAATCCTGATAACTTGCCAGTTTTAACTAGTAGATAAGCTATTTCTTTAAAGTTTACAAAAAACTTTAGCAATTAGCAGCAGGAGCAGTCTTAAGCTCTTTTCTTAAGGAATACATTTAGGGAAGGATATATAAACATTTCAGTTATCTTGGTAGCATTCTTCCTACGATTTCCACTTCTTAAAGAAAGCCACAATGGACAAAATTTAAGCACTTTAGCTACTGTCATCAACGAATCTATTAAGCACATAATTGTCTAGTATACACTTTCTTTTCAACAGCCCTGTTGACCAGACCTTCTTGTTTGGTTTTTAACTATCTTTTCATTATTAGTCCAAGTGCCAGTTTTGCTGCCTGGTCAAGTAAGATGTAAAGTACAAGAGGGAGGCTGGGTCTTTAAGGTGTCAAGACTTCTCTTTCCCCTTGGCTTGCTTGATCCACTATTTGTCTTATATCTCTAGAGTGCACACCTGACCCACAATTAGCATTCAGTAGCAACCAACAGGCCCATAGTCTCAGAGATAGGCAGGGGCCCAAAGCTGCAGTGGAAGGAAGAAACAAATACACTAAAATAGATAGATCTGCCTTGGTTAATGAAGATCACAGATGGAAATACTTTTTTTTTTCCCTGTGGACATGCTGGGATTTTAGAACTGATGCTATTAATCAATCTGTCATAAAACAGAAATAGTTGTAAATATGTAATATAGAGTATCAGTGGAATAGAAAACAAACCTTTAACTAAGCCTGATTTTTTTTGAAGTTGGAAAATGTTGCAAGCCTGTTTTTGATGTAATTGAAAATGTTTAGAAGCTTTCCTGAAGAGTTGATTAATATATCAAAATCAAAAAAGGCAATTTTGAGTCTAATTTTGTTTGTTTACTGTGTAATACAGGATTCTTGGCTTTGAAATTCTGCCATGCAGGGTGAAAAATGACTGTCAGTGTGAAACAAAGTAGTCTATTGAAAAGAACATTGTGTCTAATAGGGAACAGCTGATACCAGCCCAATGAATGATATCTGGAATTACAATATCTCAGTCTTATTAGTTCCTGTGGGCAAAGGAGAGAGTCCAGATTTGGCCACGGGAGGGGAGTCTTTTCCCCACCCACCTCTTGGTGCAAGAAACCCAATGTGGGGAGGCACTGTGGTCCAGCCTGGAGGAATCAGGACAGTTTGAGACCTTGATAAGCTGCATAGACTGGAGCATCCTTACAAAGGTGTAGGTGATATCATGAGGGAAGGGTTGGCCTAGCTTTGTTAGGAGGGCCTGGAAATTTACTATGCTCCAAGAAGCTTTTCGAAGGGCTTCTTGATTTTCTAAATCTGAATGAACTGAATTAGGTAGATATATTTTGATACTCAGCTTTTGGAGGAAGAGGCGATAGTTCAAGAAAATTTGCTGTGCTACAAAAAAATGAGTGAACTTTAATCAAGAGTTTCTGCCTATTTGGTTAAAACATGAATACTCAAAGAGAGAAAAATGGCTGCCCTAGAGTGATTTTACATCTTCCCTTTTCCAATTTCAAATATTTTCCCCATTATTTCAATCATTGACATCTCCCAGAAACTCAGTATTTTGGTGGCTAATAGTGCTATATCTGCTACAAAGTCTTTCAAACTCAGAAGCCACATAAAAGTCTTTTATAGAACCATAGGTCTTGGTTTGGGGTTCACAAAATAAGGTCACTGTATGTAGAAGGAGGTTAGACTGAAAAAACCCCCACAAAATCAACGTAATTTCCCACCTCTTTGGATAGATACTAATGCATCTGGGACAGGTTGTCATGCAGCCTCTGCTTGAATATCTCCCCTGATAGAAGGGGAGCTCATAGCTCAAAGACATCTACTTATTAGTAAGCTTTGTATCTTTAGCCAAACTTGTTTCCTATAGCCTCACTCATCAGGAGCAACAGTTATTTCCTCTTGTTTGGTTGTGATGGTCTTTGTTTTGATGTGATGGTTGTTATGCAGATAATTATTTTATCCCCCCTGAGTCTCTTCTCCTCCAGGCCAACCTTCAGTGAGCCCTTTAATCATTTTGTTCATAACAAGATTTTCACCAGTGATATCAGCATTATGGTGGAGTGAGTTGTTCCTTTTTTCTCTCCCCTCTAAGTTGCAACCAAACAGACATCCATTGACCAACAGCACAAGAGGATGCCTAAGAGATCCGTGCATCTATACATCTGAACGTGGGTGGACTGGACCCCTGGGAGGCAGTGGAACTAGGGGAGAGGCCCCCTCCCCTTCTCTTGTGGCAGCTATCCAGGGTGCGGATCCTCATGCAATGACTTGCACAACCCTGAATAGAGGTGGCAGGCTGTCCAGCCCATGCTTCTGTTGCTGGAGTAGAGATGGCAGCAGATGCCCTAGCCCATGTGACTGCAAGCAGATGGGTGGGAGCAGAAAAAAATAGCCCCTGCATCCCCATCCCCAGCAGTAGCAGGTGGAACCTGTGACCAGAGGCATCAGGAACCACAGCAGAACCAGTGACCCAGACTCCAGTGGCAAAACACCTGACACCAGCTCCACCAGCAGTGAGGGCTGCATACAAGTCCCCAGCAGGAACAGCAACACCTGTGAATCCAACACGCCTGGCCGTGGTGCAACCAGCACTCCCAGATAACCCAGGAGCAGCAGTGCAGGTGGTGTACAGAGCAGCAGCACCTGAACCTGTGGAGTACCCATAGTCAGTGGAGGAACATGAGACCCAGGTGACCCTGGATGCAGCAGAAGTGCTCATAGCCTGTTGACCCTAGTGATAACACCTGAGACTGCAGCAACATCATAAACAGCAAGCACCAGCAACCCTAGAGGCACAAGCAGCACAAGGAGGGCACTGATGATGCCTCTGGCAGAGGCAGTGGAGGTTGGAAAGGGCAGGCTCTCAAATACAGTCAGAAGCAGCTCAGAACCAAAGTAACCAAAGACTTACCCAAATAAGAAAGGTGGTAACTACCACAAATGTGCCAGCAGAAGGTCAACTCATCAAACAACATAAAGAACTACAGTAACATGGCAGAACAGAAGGAGAATATCAACTCTCCAGAAACTAAACTTGAAGTCACAGAAGATAACGACCAAACTGACAGGGAATTCAAAACAGCTGTCATAAAGAAACAACAAGTTACAAGAAAACTCAGAAAGACAGTTCAATAAACTCAGGAATAAAATTAATGAACAGAAGGAGTACTTCACCAAAGAGTTGAAACTCTAAAAAAAAAAAAAAAAAAAAAAAAAAGCCAAAGAAATTCTGGAGATGAATAACACAATTAATGAGATGAAAAATAATGTAGACAGCATTAAAAATAGAGCAGACCATATGGAGGAGAGAATTCGTGAGCCTGAAGATAGAAACCTAGAAATGATTCAGGTAGATGAGGAAAGCCAACTAGGATTTTAAAAAAAATGAAGAAATTCCTCAAGAAATAGCTGACTCAATTAGGAAAAGTAACATAAGGATTATAGGTATCCCAGAAGGAGAAGAGAGGGAGAAAGGAGTAGAGAGCTTATTCAAAGAAATAATAGCTGAGAACTTCCCAAACCTGGGGAAGGAACTGGACATGTAAGTACCCGAAGAAAATAGAACTCCTAATGACCTCAATGCAAAAAGATGAAGATAATAGGACTCCTA